>NC_056699.1:9155056-9455056 GCF_018831695.1 Puntigrus tetrazona
AGCGTTCTACTTGCTGTCTTCCATACAATGAAAGGCTTAAAAAAAAATAACATATAGCCATTATAAGCATCATAAACCTATTGTAAGCCATATTTAAAAAAAAAAACAGACAGAAATGTGTTATTTTTCACTGAAAACCTTGCCTTGAACGATTTGACAGTATCTCCTTTTGTGTTCTGTGAAAGAAAAATAATAATACAGGTTTTTAAATGCATGTATTGTACGGAGTAAATGCAAGTAGTCCACAAACCCATAATAATATATATATTCAAGGTTCTGTGCTTGCAGGAGTTGCGTGCGAGTCCAAGATCAATCCAAACTGTGACAAATGTGTGTGCATGCTATGGGATTTACTGGAGACAGCCATGTTTTGTCATCAGAATCCCGGTCTTAAATTAGACTCTTGGATCAAAATGCCAATCTGTTCTGTTTCCAGAAATGTATCGCTGCTTTGATTTTCACATCCCTAATCTAATGTAATCTAATATAGTATAATCTCCATAATAATGTAAATGTGTGTATGTGTGTGTTTATAGCATGTGTGTGTGTAGCGTCTTAATGTCTCTCTATTAGTCATCTCTAGTGTGGTGTTCTGGTTCAATAGGGCTACAGACAAGACAAAGTGCTGCAGATGAATGCTCCGGTGAAAATGCATGCACTCTCTATCACCTTCTATTTCTTGCTTTCTCACTCATACTCTTAAGATATCTTCAATCTAACATTTACAGTTCTTTCAAAACTTCTAAGTGGGGAAGCGCATGTCTGTGTAGGTAGACACGCATTTTTGCACATCTCTCAGTTTGAGACTGTCCTCGCTTCTGTTGTGTTTCTGTATCAGAGTCCTGTGTGGCTTGTTAAAGATTTTTGTTAGGAGATTGTCGTGGTATAAATATGCGTGTCTGTGGTTCGAGTTCATATCTGATGTTACATTTTCTCTCTCTGCGTTCATTAGAGGGTCTCGTGTGTCCAGAGGTTTAGTAGCATGCGAGTGTGTCAGAGTGAGCCAGAGTGTCGCAGTGCTTCCTTTGGCCTGTGAATGCTAAGCTGAATAGTGAGTGCCTAAAGTATTCCCATAGGGTACTAAAGAGAGCCAAAAGAAACCACTTCTGCTGTTGCACACATGCCTAGTTCGACACAGCAACACACAAACAGACAATAGGAAAATATCAAATGAATGCAAAGCACATTTTAGACTGATACCCTATAATATTGATCATTATTAGTCATAGATTACATTACAGTTATTTTTAAATTGTGATTATCTAAATAATATTATTATTATTATTAATAAATATTACACTGTAGTATTACAAAAATATGTGTGTGTGTGTGTGTGTGTGTGTGTGTGTATAATATGTAGTGGGTTTATATACATACTCTCACACACACAAATATAAGCTTCCCAGTTCCTATGTTTCATGTGTATATTGACTTTCTCTTGCTTTATTTAAGCCCTGGAGACCAAATCTGTTTAGATTTTAAGTAACGATTGACTAGATCTCACACACACACACACACACACACACACACACACACACACACACACACACACACACACACACACACACATCCATATAGCAGAGCCTAATATTGAGGGGCATTCATTTATCTCTATTTGTTGTCTGTTGATCAATACTGTCCCTGTTTGTGGGCAAGAATTCAGGATTGTTATTAGTCATAATGTGGTGTCTTATTGATGTGGTCAAACGACAAAACATATCTGAAAGATTTTTTGCTTAAAATCAGCATCGACTCATGGAAGCATAAATAAGCTTATTCGTTGCATGGCAAGTTTTATATTTTTATTTTTTATTACCCTGTCTTTACAATGGATTAGCTGTGGTTACCACATATACTATACAGAACTATACTACTACTGTTAGTTAAAATACTGTGGTTAAAATACTACTGTTTTTTTGGTTCGTGCAGAGGGGTGAGAAGATTTTCATTATGCGTTTTAAGGAATATGACTGAACAGTTGCAAACTACATGCATTTATAATTGCTTTACCAGTGTTTGTGTTAGAACCCGTTTTAACTCCAGTTTTGTGCATTTGACCCTGAAAGGTTAGCCAAACTCTTTTAAGCAAAAGTAAAAGTTAATTTGTCTTCTTAACATCCATATTTTCATCTCTGCGTTCAGTCTTTCCCCCTTCGGTTCCTTTTTTCTCTTCTTTTTGCTTGTTGTTTTAAGTAGGTATTAGATAGGACAACTCTTGCCTCTGGCAATATTGTGCTGAGCTCTCTAAATTTAAATTCACCAGCGTGTGTCACAACCCGACTGATCCGTCCATAGCCACCTACCCAAAGCACACAGCCGCATACACACAAAACACGCACACACAACGCACAAGCCTTTTATGTCGACTCTGATGTGACGAGAGAAAGCAACACACTGACCCTTTTTGGCATAACACACACACACCCTCCCACACACAATGTGTTCATAGATGATGAACACTGGCTTTAACATAAGCATGCATGGACATAAACACACGCACACACACCCTAACTTCCCCCAGGCTGTGTCTGTTTTTAAGCTCTGTCTATCAGTGCATACAGTGTGGCACTAGTGTAGAGGAGACAAAACCCCTGACTCTGCAGTAAGAAAGAGGAGAAAAGAACAATCACTCAAACAAGAGAAAGAAAGGGAGAAAAAAAGATTGTCCTTCAAAGATCGCCCAACACTCCCTAACAACCACCGGAGGGCAGCACGCCTGTCGCCACGACAACTACCATGATGACTGATGCATTATTGCACCTGTCCTGTGCTCATAGTCATACATCCTGGTCAGTGGTGTTTCTGGCTCATTTGATGTCTCGGGAAAGTTTAGACGTTTAAGTAAAGTAAATGTAATAAAACATCACACGATTAGCACAATTAAAGCTGCTGCATGTACACAAATTACTGTTTTTGCGAACAGGTTTCCTAAATATCGTGACACTGTACTGTGATGTAAATACTGTAATGTGAAAACCCGTGCTGTTGATTGAGAGTGTTATACATATTAGTGATCTCAATCAATCAGTCAGTCAATAAATCAGTCAATCAACCTAACATTTTTAATTGTGAAATATTACTACAATTTGCTTTTTAAAAACTTTAAGAAATGTTGAATTTACTCCAGTCTTCATTCACACGATCCCCTCAGAAATCATTATATGCTGACTTGGTAATTTGATCAATTAGTATTTATGTTCTTTTATTAAGAATGGCTTGTAAATAATATCAAATACTGAAAATCGTTATGTGACATGGTGATTTTGTCAATTAGTATTAATGCTCAGTTATTAAGAATGTTTTTTAAGTATTATCATGATCAGTTTTAGAAATTCAAAAATAATTTGTCGCAAAAAAACCAAAAAAACAACACAGTAATGTTTTTTTGCACACCAAACCAGAATATTCAAATGATTTCTGAAGAATCATGTGACACTCAAGACTGGACTCATAGCTGCTGAATGTTCGGCTTTGTCATAACAGGCAGAAGTTACATTTTAAAATGTCAAAATACAGTTTTTACTCCAATAAATGGAGCCTTGGCGAGCACAACTTGCATATAGTGTATAAGTATGTGAGAGAATTTGTACTGACTCTAATACTGCTGTGAATGAGCAATGAAGAAGCGAGAGCTGAGAGCTTTGCGTGGGGGCGGCACCCGTGTCACCCCGGAGAACATTGGCACCCCAGGCAGTTGCCTACATTGCCTATGCCAAGATCCTCCACTGATCCTCGTACACTCATACACAGATGGGTTTGAATTCAATGCAGAGCTTCTGTCATGTGTGCTATATGTAAAAATAGTCATAAAGTGCATCAAAGTCCCTTTCAATGAAAGTCAGTTCACTCGGCCGCCATATTTGCAACGCCTCAGGGCAGCTATTTAGGGCATACCAGACTAACTCCTGTCTCCTTGAATGGGGAAATACTGAAATGATAAAGAAATAAATATATGCTCTCCAAATGAACATTTAAATAACACGCTTTTAAGTCAAGCAACAAAAATGGAGCAATACATTTTCAACGTAAACAGAAATATAAATGTGGTTTCCATAGATAATTCGTGCAAAAATTTAAATTCTGTCATTTACTCGCCCTCATATCGTTCCAAACCTGTATGAGTTTCTTTCATCATCTGAACACAAAAGAAGGTATTTTTAAAAATGTGGGGAACAAAGCCATTGATTTTGATAGTATGGGAAGCATGCTATGTAAGTCAATGGCTACAGTCAGTTGTTTGGTTACCAACATTCTTTAAATTACTTACTTTTATACTCAAAAGAAGAAATAAAAACAGGTTTGGAGCAACATGAGGTTGTGGAAATGGTAGGGTGAACTGTGCTTTTAAGTAAATGTATGTTACAATGCAGTGTTGTATTAACTTTACCAACTAGCAATTAATTTGCTCTTTTATTTGTACATATTTTGCAATATTATACATCTTTTCCCATTCATAGCAATATGGGTGACATACTGTCTTGGTATACAGTCTTTTGACTGCATTTTCTTAGCGTTGCATTAGTTTTGGATTGTGATGCAAGGTCTATAAAGCCTACTGAAAGATATCCGTCAGCAGTTCAGTTACTCTAAACTGCAGTTACCTGGCCACCCTTAAAATCCAACTATTATATACTGCAATATTTTCAATTTATTCAACAGTAGTCCTTAAATTTCATGAAATTCCAAAAGCATTGATACAGCACAATAGACTATAACATTGGCTATCCATTTTTTTCTGCGTCCTTGGTTCCCAAGGTATTTTACCATTCATTTGCATCAGCTATGAGGTGAATGTCAAATTGCAAACTTTGATTTGAAGCAAAAAAGTATTTGCAAATCAGTCAAAATGTCTGCGGTGACTTAAGATTTTGGATAAAGGAAAGAACTCTGATACTTAGTGACATCTCTCAGATTACTGGAAATTGCTTTGTAGAATCACATGTAATGCACTTTTCCACCAGGACTTCCGCTGTTTTATTATTTTAAATTGAAATAATGTGGACTGACAGTTTGAACAAAGTATATTTAGAAGATTAACACCCTTGGAGTTCACAGTAGGTCTGTCTTTAAGGGTTTATTTCCTCTCCCTATGGTGAAAATGAATGGTTTTTAACTTCCAGAACCCTTGCACTCTAAAAGTCTTTATAGAATGAATGTAGTTTGTATTTGTCATGTTGTAATTGTCATGCAACCTGTGACATTTCACTTTTATCCACTGAATTTTGCCAGATATAGTAGGGTATGTTTTACATATGCATAATGTATAAATGCCACAAATTTATCTTTAAGAGTAAGTCACTAAATGGTTCACTCAACCAATTTGTTGAAAAAAAGCAGTCAGCATTTAAAGTGAATCAAAACATTTAATTAATTAATTTAACCCAAATTACGTTCTTGCGATGAACTTTTTTGATCCACTTCAAGCATTGACTACTGTAGTCTTTTTTGGCAGCATAATATTGCGTCTGCGGTATCTACCTTTACCTTAAACTGATGCACGAGATTCCTAGGATGTCATGTGTAGTTTTAAAAAGAAATAAATCCTCCTAAATTCATCTCAAAATAACAGAATTTCCTCTTAATTCAAAAACCCAGAATGTCTACAATAACATTATGTGTTTCCGTCACTTTAATATGGTAAGACGATCTATTAAAGATTAATAACCCATCGTATCTTTCATATTTAACAAAGCACTGCAAGGGTATTTAAAGAACCAGAGAGATGCTCCAGGGGAGGTTTGGCATGCTGCAGACTCCCTCTTGCCTAATATGTCATTCTTTCGTTCTCTCTTGTGTTCTCTCCCTCTCCTCTTCTTTTTATCCTCTTCCTCCATCGCTCCCTCTCCCTTTCCCCCTCCCTGACCATTCTCTCTCTTGCTGTTTCTCCGGTCCAATGCCTTGACCTTGACACCCACTTTTCACACTCTCCCCTTTTTTTTTGGTCCTCTGCACAATTCTCTCTACATCTTCATGTCTTTATCCAGCGTGATGCCCATCCACTTGCTGCCAAGATTAACCATGAAACTGCTTTTATTAAATGCTTTATATTCTGATCTCTTCTTAATGAGCCTTTGGAGAGCCGCTCGTGGATTTTCTCTTTATCTCTTTTTCTCTTTGTGCTGCAGGTTATTCTCAGCTGGATGTGGAAACCGGCCGTTCCGTGTTAAATCTGTTCAATCAGCGTTTCTCGGCTCCTCCCTGTTAGTGCAGTGCCGGCTGATGTGAGGTCAGCACACTTTGATCCTTCTGCTTTCTGAAGCCTGACACTGTGTCAAGCTAGCGGCACAACAAAACTAGACCGCTTCCGTTGTGATCAGTGAAGCTACAGACATCCAATAACGTGTAATGAGAATGTTCTAGTTTGTTGCATTGTTCCTGGCCTGGATATGAAAGGACTTGAACAAATATCTGTCGGTAAGCATTTGCAATTATCTCAACGGAAACCGATTGCCAAATAAATCGTTAATTGCGATTTGTGAACCTGCTCAACAGGTTAATTGGAAAGAAATAGTTTGTTCGCAAAACATTGACATTGCTTTTTGTTGTCTGAGAGCGGGTGGATATTTCTAAATAGCGTCCAGGAAATTTATTGGAGTAAAGAAATATGATATTTAGAATGTAATAAAATGAATAAGGGGCTCCAACAAGAAAAGTACAGATACTTGAAATTGTACTTAGTCACAAAGTACACAAAGAGTATTTTTTTAGGAATGTATACCAGTAACCAGTCAAATCTAGACCTCTGACTAAAAATCATACTTTTTTGAGCAAAAAAACCTACGTATGAAGCATTAAATAAGGTTTACAGTGCTTTGATTCTGGAAATGCCCACATGCCATATGACTAAGCTGATGGTATTTGAAATATTGATTTTTACTGTGTATTCATCTGTATGTAGGTCTATTCTTTTTAATGGATTGACACTATTGTGGAAGGTCAGTGAGTGCTTTGGGCAACTAAGCAGAGACACTATGATTAATATTATTTGGAATAAAATAAATGCTTATTACTTAACTAAACTTTATTGCTTAGTTTAACTTTTTTTTTTTCAATAAAACTATTTGATGCCGTTTTTCAGCAGTGAATATTTGATGTAGAATTCATCCTCTGGATTGACGTATTTTTAATTTAATTTAATTCAAACTTGATTTTCTCTGCAATCCATCCAAAGAAATGTTTACAAACATTCTTAAACAAGTTGTTTTCGTGATATCTAATCCTAGCTATACTTCTTGCACACTTTATGTGATTTAATGATTTTTCTAGCAAAAAAAGGAAAAAAAAGAAGGAGAGGTTTTGCCATGGCCGCTGAACATTAAGTTCTTAAGTGCAACAGCTTCTGGAAGATGATGGAGGTGGACTTTGGAAGAAGAAGAGCTAATAGGATTAAGCTAGAAAGCAATTTTACGATAATGCTTCATGTGGGCACATAGGTGTGAAGTTATTCAGCTGCTTTCTGAAATATCATTTAGTAAAGAAACCTTAAAGGAATTAAAAAAGAAAAGTTTTTTTTTTGAAAACTTAATTGATTGGTCCATTTTGAGTGCATTAGCATTCGACAGTGAACATTTAGTCAAGTGCTCCCACTAGACTCCTGTGGATTGGTTAGAAAGTTTTGATGTTAGAAAATGCTGGTGCAGTCTGTTTTCATTCTTTGGGTTTTTTCCCTTATCAATATACGGAGTGGAGGCCGTAATTGCCTGGTGAAGCAACGTTGTAGTGTTTTGATAAGCAGAATATTGCTGTTTACAGCGCTGCACTCTCTCTCTCTCTGTGTCTTTCTCTCTCTCCTTCACACAAACACACTCTACCGTCACTGCACTAACCATAAACCACAACGATTCCCATGTCCACTCTTGTCAAGGGAGTCACTGGTGCTCTCAGGTCCTTGCTTTAAATCAATGTGATATAGAAACAGCTCACTAAGCTCATGGCAAGTGAGATAGCTGGGTGTTTCTTCAGCCAGAGGTAATTTGTTTTCCCAGGGGTTAATGTTTATTAAAACCGATAGATTTTCTTCTTTTTTCGTTATATGAAGGTCACATTGAAACTCTCTCAGAAACTTACAAAATCTTATAAAATTATAAGAATCAGTAATAATTTATAATGAAAAGAATTAATGATTAAATCATTAATAATATATATATATATATATATATATATATATATATATATATATATATATATATATATATATATATATACATACTTACATTATACATATATGTGCACATTTTACACAAATTAAGCTTATCCGTAGATTTGTGTAATTTTCTTTCAAGTAAAGTTAATGAACTTGGTTGTCAAGTACAGTGAACCATGAAATATGGTTCTTGAAAAAACAAGGTACTTTCTAGCTTTTATTTAGTTTTTTTTTTAATATGCAAAAATTGTTTGTAAATAAAATTAAAGCTATAAAATTAGCTATGGAAAATACATTAGTCAACTCCGTTTAAGGAAAACAAACTATATATATATTAAAACCGTTTAAAATATTCAAAGTTCAAACCGCTAACATATTAGAAAGATTGGAGAGTGAATTCATCTGAGCCAAAAAGAGACAGCAAATATGACAATGATGGATGAGACATGCACTGATTTAGGAAAAAGAGCGAGCGAGAGGCCGGACACATAAACATAAAAAAGAGAAAAAAGAGAGGCCGAGTTAAAGTAGAGATATAAATCTCAGGATTCACATCTGAGCCGGGCCGTGCATTTTTTCGTCCCCTACGGCAAGACACTATAGACGAAGTACTGTAATTTAGTCTCTTGGCTGATCTTGTCAGGGTGCATTATGACAGAAGACAGATCATAACTAGTGTTCAGAGATTGTTATGAATGATTAATACTCCAGTGGCAAAAAAAAGTAGGATGATGGGATTGGGGTTACGCCTGAAGTGTCAGAAGAGAGACAACAACAAGGAGAGAGAGAGAGAAAGAGAGAGAGAGAGAGAAGGAGAGAGAGAGAGAGTTGGTGGCATACTTCATATGATATTATTGGGTTGATTTTATGTGTGTGTGTTACGGACTAAGGCAGATGGTGGGAAGAGTGTGTGTGTGTGTAAGTTTCAGAAAAAGACAGATAGGGTAGCTGCTCTTTATGATTTGCGTGAGTTGAATGTTTAATGTCCTTGACTCGAGGGACACATAAACATGTTCTTCATATAATGAGCCTTTGAAGAGTCTTCAGCGAATAAGATGTCTAGATCCGAAAGTACATTTGCTGTGCGTGAGTGTGTGTGTGTGTGTGTTTGTGTGTTTGTTTATGCATGTGGGTTCTGTCCTTTAAGTGCATGTGTTTACCCTGTGGGCACTGCTAAGCTAGTGAAGTACTCTTTGTATGTAAATTTGTTAAGCTGTTTTTCTTGTCCTTTAAATTTCAAAATCCTGCTCCACTCTTTTCCAAATGTTCTAGAACAGTGCTTTTCAAATGGAGGGTTGCGACCCTAAAAAGGAACACATGTCTGTTATGACAGAAAGCAAGAAAGCCATTTTAAATGCAAATAATACAATTTATTTAACAATACAAATATCATGCATGGTTAGAAAAAATAAGGTAACACTTTATAATAAAGAAATAATTTTAAATAAGTTCTATATTGTTATGGAGAAAAAAAATATATAAACATAATTAGTTACCCAAAAAATAATTAGCAAAATTGAATAGAAAATATTTAGCTTTTTATATCTTTTGCTGCTGCTGTCAAACACTGTGCCAGTCAAACTCATTATTTTGCTGCAAATTCATCTGTCACTTTTGGTAGAAGCTATAGCCAAATTAGCCATATGTCAACATGGACAGGTTGTGTGATGTGTTCCCAGCAAAAACCATAAACAGATCAACTTTATTTTTTTTTTTTATCAATATTAGTAGGTTTTTATCAAATCAAATTGTATTTATTAATTAAAATGTTAAATTAAAAGTTGTTTTAATATTTATGTATAGCTTTATTTTAGTTTTAGTTTCAATTTCAGCACTTTCCTTTCTAATCTATATATTTTAGGTAGCTGCCAAGGCAAACATAATTTTTTTCAACTATATATTATTTCAGCTTTATTTCAATTACCAAAGACTATTTTAAGTTGAAGTTTTAAGAATAACAACACTGGAACAAACTGTAAGGTTTTAAAAATATTTGACCCAGTTTATCTTTCCAAGTTTATACAATTCAAAAGACATACAGAAACCAATAATAAACCAATACACTTCAGTATTTCATTTCATTTGATTTCAGTGTTGAGTTATCATGCGATGAAACAAAACTAGTTTAGAAACACCGTTCAAAATGTAAAAATATACAGCGAATCATGATTATATAGTTCTCAGATGGCAATCATGGAATGGAATTATAATAACATGACAAAATATAAATCATTAGTATGTTCGTTGTTGACTGTATTTGGCATGGTTTATGCAACCAAACATTGTTTGCGCAGTGTAAGCTAGGAGCATATGCACAGGAGCTTGTTAAACATCCACCCCAAGGCAATGTCAGGCCTTTCACTGAAGCTTACTGAACCCCTTCCGGCTCCTGTGACTCGTCCCCTGGGATGCTGGGAGAGGAAGGCAGCTCTGCAGAGCATACGTTTCCAGCAGGGTGGAGATAGACTGAATGAATATCAAAGGTAAATTCATTTATCACTTCAGTTTGCCATGTGTTTAAATACAGACCACTGGCATAAAACAAAAAGCCGTGACTCTGAGACCTCAATGTGAAGTACCATAAAAAAAATAATAGAATTCTGTACTTAAACTCCAGTGAAGATCTCACAGTACAGTATATGGTGCTGTGTGGGAAGACTGAATAAGACTTGGGGTGTTTTGTGGCCTTCCTGTTCCTTTGGTATCACATTAATTTTCTCTCTCAATTGCATAGACCTTGAGCTGAGTGATAACTTATGACAGTGGCTGATGAAATAAAAGTGCTGTACATATTCACTGCACATTAATCGCTGCTGTGACCTTGACTGATTACATACAAACCGGGGCACACAATAGTTCTTTGAGCGGAGTTGTGTGTGTGTGTCTGATGTGACTGTGCTTCATGATAATTGGCCCCTATGGATTTGCCGGTTCCAGCAGCCAGAGGGCGTCAGCCAGGTGGGGCTAAATTCATCATGAAACTACTGATTCCACTACTGTCAAAATAGTAGAAAGAATAGTCAGCTGTGTCATGGCAGACCTATGCATGGTAGGATAGAAATTAGCATTTTAAAAATATCACAATGTGTCCTTTCACTGTCTTTGTATGTCATAGCCAACTGTGCCTATTATATAATGATTTAAAATTGTCACCTAAACTATAGTGTCATGTTGCTGACATCTGCACTTTAACACTGAACGTTTGACAAGTTGCTGTAGACAGACCACAAGGCCAAAAATACAATTTTTGCATAAAAGAGCCAACTGCCTGTTTAATGGAGATATAAATTGTGTATTATTTTTTTTATAACTATTTCAAGCAATGAAGCTAAATTTACCACACCAACATTGTGTAATTTTATTGCTGTATGTAATTATTTAAACTTAATATATACTTGGGGATATTTTTTCCCATGCATGTACTGTAGATTTGCATTGTACTATATGAAATTGTAGCTAAATTAAACAAAAGAATTAAAAAAAAGCTATTTTTTGTTCCTATACAATCACGTTTGATGTTATGTTGACACTGATGTTTGGGGTTTCCCTTATCAGCCTTAATCACCTTTGAATAGTAAAAAAAAAGAATAATAATAATAAAATAAAACATTGAGATTTACACTTCAGAGCTGAACACTTGTTGCTATATTGTATCTTGTTTTTTTCAATCACATGTGGTAAATGTATGACACATTGAGTGCTGTTTCACCGGTAATAGCACGGTTAAGTGCTGTGATTCCCCCCTGAGCACTTGGTCATAAAAGAACGGTTTTCCTAGAAGAGCTACACAGACAAGAGCATATTTTTAAAGATACCTCTTTGTCCATGTCCATGCACCTGTTTCCTAACCTTCTCTGATGGCCACTGTCTCCACACAGTTTTGCAGTAGTCTTTTTCAACTATTTCATTTGGGGATGTTCCTGATGTTAATCAGGGCACTTTGAGGTACAGATGAAGACACTGCTGAGCTTCCTTTCTCTGGAAGGACTGCAAATTCAAAGTCTGACTCTAAATTGTCTTTTATGCTTTCACTGGCAGGTTTTCACTCAACCTGGAACATTCTCATCTTGGCTATTAGTTCCTGGGCGTGGGGTGCAACTTGTAGCCGCAACCCGACCAGTGCCATTTTTCCCAGAGGTCAGGTTGGCTGCTAAGACCTACAGTGCCGCTCGACCTCTATCAGGCTAAAAGAGTTAGGAGTTAGCACAAGGGTAGTCCCAAGCCAGGTTTGAAGCAGGAGCAGTACAAGAGAACCAGCTTTGCTCTGGACATTGGACACCTTGGTGGACTTACTTTCTTGATGCCCCATCTTGGAAGCTAGCCTCTTTGGCGACTAGGGAATATGCTAAGCAGTTCTTGGCAGTCCTGAGTCAGACAGAGACTATCAATTATACCTTCCCCTAGTGTGACACCTAAGCTGCAACATCAAGCCTCCCACAGGAAGGTGCAGCCTTACCCCAGGCAGCCACTAAGCCCTCCAAGCAGACAGCAAAGTAGCCCTGTCACAGATAACCCAGATATAGTGTGGACTTTTCTTTCCCAGGATGTGGGGATGTCACATTCCTTCTCTCAGATCCAACAATACCCAAGTTGTCATTATTCACTATGCTGCTTCCTAACTCCAAGCCTCATCCTTCCCTTTGCCTCTCTTGCCAGTCCTTTGTAGGATCCCAGGAGCCAGGTAAGGGCTACTCCACCCTCGCCTCTTCACTCGATGTGTTGCATCGGACCCCATTGCTTCCCCTATTTGGGTGGGCAGGTTGTCCCTTTGGTGCCAGTCGTAGTGAGTCTGGGAGCCTGGCTGGCTCTTCCTAACCCATCCCATCAGCTCTTTCTTTTTAAGAGATTTAGTTTGCCCATTTTCCCCCTCCAGGTTCAGCTATGTCCTTTTTACTTAGTGATAACCAAAGATCCTCCTGGTGAAGGAGCCTGTCCCTCCAGCCAAGGTGGGGTCAGCATTTTACAGCCCAAAAAAAAAGCAGTGGACTTAGGTTCAGGCTAAACCAGGCCCTGCACAAGCTGGCATTTCATATATTGATGGAGAAGTGCATTGTTACATGTGTACAGCCCAAAGATTGGTTTAGTTGGCCTAAAGGATTTGTACATCCACTTCTTGTTTTTGCTTCAACACAGGTTTGCTTTCGATAGTTGGGTGATCTAGTAAAAATTTCTCCCCTTCGAGCTGTCCCTGTCCCCCTACATCTTCCCTGTTCACCTTGCTCTGCTAGCAGAGATAAGAATATGTATCTCAACAATTGGCTTATTCTAGCTCACTCTCGAGATCCTGTTGTGCGAACACTTCAAAATCAATCTTTCAGAAGATAATGCGTCAAATTGCGGCTTCTTTGTAAATGAATCCACAGTAAAATGAAGTGAACAAAGGACCAACTTTTTACTGATGCAGTCTGGAACTTCATTAAAAATTAAGATAATCATATAGTTTGTTGTTTAGTTTCTGTAAATACCTGCGTTTCCTCATTTACCTTCAACATAAGCTATATTTTACAAATGAGACAAATGAGAACGTTTTGAGTTCTGAAACTTGCAGAATGTTTTTTTATAGTACGATGACCTCTTATATGACAGAAGATCAAGGGAATTTTGATTTCTCAGTTCATGACTACTAAGGCGAACATGCTTTTCTGTGAGGAAGAAGGGAAGGGGAGCACCAGATTGAACAGCAGCACACTGATTGGTCAGGAATGACTTAATAAGGTTGTTTTAAATATACATACCTTGTAACTCATATTACTTTACAATGGCCCATGTTGAGACGTCACCACCACATTTTTTTTTATTTTTTTTTATCCATATTTGACTTCAAAGAACCCATCAAAGACATCACCAAATTTGGAACCACTGAGTAATAAATGTATGACAATTTTTTGTAGACCGGATTAATTACTTCATAAAATGCATTTATAGTTTGTTCTTATTTTGTTTACAAAAAGGACAAAATTTGCAAATTATTAAAAACTGAAATGTAAATTCAGCACTTTATTTCTTATGCAAAGTCTTAACACTGATTTAGTTCATGAAATTCACTCCAATCTTCTTATTATAGGTACATATGGGTAAATGTCATTTTGAGACCGAAAGCAGCAAACCTTTCATTTACAAATTTCACTTAGGATGTCGTAAAATGCATTTTAAATAACGTTCATCCACAAAATGTTTTTTGCATAGTCCGATTTCTGATTCAGGGTGTCATGAAATGCATTTTGACCATGAAAGAAGTTGTCTGGAAAGCAAAATGTGTGTCTGAAATGCATTTCGTAACATGCTGAATCATTGAATGGTATGCACAAAAAGCATTTTGTGGTCCAGACCTTCCCTTTTGCTTGCAAATACTTCATTCTAAGAGCTTGTCATGGATGAAATGGATTTTTCGACACTATGTTCATGTTTTCTCTTATCCAGGAAATAAAAAAATAAAATAAAAAATACATTCAACTTGTGTAAATTTTCATGTCAAGTAATTCATTTATCCTCCAAAATTAGTCAGGTTCCACTTAATGGCCCAATGGTTTCTAGTAGGCGTTCATAATCGACTAAATGGAGGTGAATTATAATATTAAAGAGCTTCACTGTCTGCACTCACTTTGGTTGTTCCACATCGTGCTGCTGCATATTAGCATAAAGCGCATAAATGCTCTTGCTGCCTCTGATCACTTTGTCGATTGCTTCCAGTGTGAATGTGCTTTAAAGTAATAGGTTATACAATAATGAAAATTAGCTAAAAATGTACCCACCCTCAGACTATCCGAAATGTAGAAACGTTTGTTTCCTAACAAAACAGATTGGGAGAAATTTAGCATTACATCACTTGCCCACAAGTGGTTCCTCTGCAGTGAATGGGTGCCATCAGAACGAGAGTTATCAAACAGCTGATATCAAACATCACAACAATCCACAATATGACTCCAGTCCATCAGTTAATGTCTTGTGAAGTTGCTTCTGGCCAAAATAAGAGTCCATAATTCATAATAACACTTCTCACAGTGCAAAAGCCATCTTCGTATATCAAAATCAACATAGTGGTTTACAACTGCTTTCGCTTACAAATGATGCTTGATCTTTGCACAGACTTACACAAAGAAATCCAGTTGTTACTGGAAAAAGCTATATGGAAGACTTTATCTGAAACGACAATTTGAAAATAAAAACTTCTTAATGATGGATTTGTTTATTACAGTGACGTAGTCACGTTGATTCCTTGTGGATTATTGTGATGTTCTTAGCAGCTATTTGAACGGCTGCAGAGGTGAACTATTCCTTTAAGGTCTCAATGTGTATTTATGGTCTTTATTTTTCACCACAATGTCATAGAGCACTTGAGATTGTTTTGTATTACAGTAATATAATCTACTGCTGTTGTGACACATATACAATACTTTTTACGAGAAGTTGTTTCCTGTTTATAAAAAAGAAAAAGATAAAAAGAAAAAACAAAGCCAGTGGAAACAGGCTGCACATGAATCAGAGCGTTGTGCAGCAGTAACAGTCAACATTACGGCTCTATAATGACACAGTAAAAGCCTGGATTTGCCCATAACCTTATAAATAAGTGAAGAGGTATGCACATAACCAGAGCACAAGGGCATTGAGTTGCATTCCATTTCCTGCTGCTGCTGTTGACCCTTCCTTTGACTTTCAATGTCATAACTGTAAGTGAAATCATCATAGAGATCTCTGCTGTCTATAGCAAATTAAAAAAATGATGGAGCTTTAGCTTTTTGAAAGGTGTCCGTTTCTGCAAGCATGTGCATCTTTCTTCCGTCTCTCTCGCTTTCTCTGTTCTGTCTTTCCCCACTTCTCTTTCTTTCAATTCTTGGTCTTTCTCTCTAAGAGATTTAAGAGTAACAAAGATAATACGCATTTCCCAGAGCACTGAAAGAGGGCGAAATATAGAGAAGAATGTAAAAATAGAAGACGTTAGCTGTCATGATTGATTTTAAAGCGAGATTTGAGATTTCCCTGAGATAATTAAAAAGGAGCTCTCCTGACAGCAGTTTCCAGTACGGTACAGTAAAACGCTGTAGAGAACAGACTATAGAAGTTTAGGAGCGAATGTGTTTGGAAGCGCGTTTTAAGTAAGAGATTGTATTTACAGACTTATTAAGCCTTAATATCTTTTAACATACAGCAACGGGAGTCTCCCAGGAGACCAATTATCTGACTTTGTGTACCAAAATGAACTACAGCACAAAAAATCTTCATGCATTTTGTGCCGCTACGGTGTGCGTGTGTGTGTGTGCGCGTTTGTTTGAATCAAATTATTTCATCTTCGCAGCCACCGAGTGAGACAGGAGCCAGAGCAATGCAGCACATCCTCTGCAGTTCTCACGTGAATGCAGTCTGAGAGATGTTGGCATCGCTTCGTAATCAATTTTGGAGAAAAGCCCAGTGCTGGCGAGTTCTACGTAGTGTTGAGATATTTATAGTTGTTTTTTCATTATCTTTGTACACGTTTTGAGGTACTGGAGATTGCGATATTTATAAAGATCCTATGTCTGTTTGTTATACATTTATTTGGCTGTCACAAACCACGGGATGTGCTCGAAACCACCAGACTCAGCATATAAAGGACATACTGAGCTGAGGTTGAAGATTAGCTCACCTTTAACACTGCGGTTAAATCATCAATAAACCTAGAGCCCCTCTGTCCCCTGAGATCTGCAGTCATGAAGAATTTCTCTTTAAATCGCATGTGGGCAATGCAGCTGAGCAGCGCGTGCCGTTATGTTGACTGTTATTTGCGCTCTCTGCAGATTTAGAAAGCATTTAAAGAGTTTATTTCCATCTCTTTTTCCTAGACGAGGAGGTAAATGGTGGTAATTCTCTTATTTTTATTCTTCGAGTTTCTATCGGGGGTGAAGTATTTAATTATACTCAAGTATTATTTTGATGTGTTTGTGCTTTACTCAAGTGCTGTTCAAAATTGAATGCATGAATTCTTTTACTCAGATTTCCAAGGGGAAAATCTTTTTTGCAAATGCATTTAGACTTCCAAAGCTCACCGGTTATAAAAGCTTCCAATTAAATTATAACTTTAATTTCAAACATTTCTATGTAAAATCTAATTGGACACAACTATGGTCATTCGTCCTTGTGAGAAGACCTTTCTTTAGTCCCCACAACACAGAGGTGCACCTAAAGCAAATGCTTTAATTACTGCATTAATTAATGTCGTTTTATTATAACCATCATTGATGATGGTTGAACTTGACTTGAACTAAATTTATAACGCCTTGAGCATTGCAAAGTCAGTGACCCGAGAAAACTGTGGATGAACAAATTTCTTTTACAAAGTTTGGGCATTGGTTACTTTAATGGAAAAACTCCTTTGCTTCTTGAGATCCTGTGTCTCTTACTGAAGGTCAAAAATATTTTGCTTTTTATGATTTAAGAATTTTTACCTTTTATAACTTCAGTAACTTTCTTTCAAGCATTTTTTGCCTAGATACTTGGAATTTTAATTGAGTAAAAATGTAACGCATTAATCATACCTTAATTTCAGTTTTATTACAATTCTGGCATTTATTATTTAAGATATGGCAGCTAAAAAAAAACCTAATAAATCAGTTGTCTATTTCCGTATATATATATATATATATATAGGGAACCTGCCATTTAACAAAAAAATTGCCCCTTTTTCAGCAAAATTTAAATAAAACAAACAACAACAAAAGGCTTAGAAAATGCACAAAAAAATGAAAGCTTTTGCTATATAGGTGATACTTTATTTTAAGTTGTCATTCTTAAAGTATGTTAATACACTGAAGTTCTGAGTATTATTAACTAATAGAATGTGCTCTAGTGTTAGGATAAGAGTTTGATTTAGGGTAAGTTCCGTGTAATCATGCATAATTAGCTAAAATTACAAGGAAACCATAAAATAAAATGTATAATATACATTATAATAATGCAAAATACATTGCTCATTAGTTCATGTTGGTTATCGTTAAGGAATGAAACCTCATTGTAAACTGTTACCAAAATATTTGTCTTAAGAGTACAGTTCAGTTTTACTTAGTATGTTTGTATTGTGTTCTGTAAAAAACTGCTAAATATGTTGATTAATTTTAGTTCACTGAAATGATGCTTGACTGTATTAACTTAGCTCTTATAAGACAATTAACCTCAGTTTTTCAGGAGTCAGGAATGCCCATTCTGTCGGTAGAGTGAGTTTGTGTACTGCATGTAGCCTGTCGTGAATTTGTCGTACTCTTGCTTGTTTTTATATGCAGGTATATTTGCCTGGAAACTACATGTATGCATGAGCTTGTCAATTCAGAGTTGCTGGAGTGCGTGATGGTCTGTTGCACTCCTGGTATGTACCCGTGCGTATGTGAACATGTGCATGTGTGTAAGTGCATCTGGCCGTGAATGAATACTTCAATTCTCTGTACCTCTTACATTTTCAGATGCTATTTTAGCCTACTTCCATTCAAAAGAGACTCCGTTAGCATGACCAAATTCTGTTACCATGGTGCCCCGCCGGGACGATAACCCACTCCAACCCCTCGTCAGCCTGGTTTCCGCAAAAAGTTCTGGAGTTCGCTCGCCGTCAACTTCCTTAGAAAGAGCAGGCACATTCCTATTACAGTGCAGCATATGTAAGAGGCTTAGAGGGAATAGCTGTAACCTTGGAGACGCTCCGTGGCTCAGAGCTTCACTTTCAACCAGCCAGATGTCGTGTAATAAATAGCGAGGGAGTTAATGCACTCTGAAGTACAGCTGGGCTCAGGGTAAGAACCAGAGGACCCACTGTGTCCCAGCTGCAGCTCAGTGCAGTTACAGTTAATTCACAGTAAGGCCTATTGTTCCTAGCTGGGCCAAAGAAGGCCAATGGAAGAATCACGTCTAGCCCTTCTGTGGCAGAGAGTTGTAATGCATTTTAACATATGCATAACACTTACCATTTGAATGAGTGCGAAGTATCTGTCTTAAACACTGTCTATATGTGTGTGTGTGTGTGTGTGTGTGTGTAATATGTATAAGTATAGTGCATACTTATGTGGTATATATATAATTTGTGTGTGTGTGTGTGTGTGTGTGTCTATTTGTCTGTGTGTCTGCGTTTAAATAACACCATTGATATACAAAAAAGTAAACGAAAGTGTAGCTCAAATGATTTAGTCTTTGAATGAGAATAAAAATGACTTTATAGTAATTAATACTTGTATATATTTATATTCGTATAATTAATATCATATATGTAAATGTATTTAATATATAAACTTTTTTATTTTATTTTTTTATTTTCTTTTATTATTTTTGTATGCGTAATAATTATACACAGTATACACACATATTATGTAAACAAAAACCTTCATTTTAGATGCAATTAATGGCAATTAAATTTTATTGTAATGTAAATTGTATCTGTAATGCAGAGAGAAAAAAATGAACACATAACATGAGAAAAAAATGTGTCTTCATTCTTAGATTTACAAATAGCATGAGAGAGGTATCTTTATTTATTTTTTTCCTTTATAGCAAAGAAAGGGATGCCTGGGATAAAAATTGCAAGAAAGACTGGAAGATGACTGGAAGCCAGACCAGTTTTTGGTTATCATTGATTTCCACTGGACCAAAAAATCTAAACAAAACAGACCATGAACACATAAACACACATTTTTTTCACCATGTTTTTTTTGGTCCAACGGAAATCAATGATAACCCCAAAAATGTTTGGTTTCCAGCAATCTTCTTTTGCAAGAAAGGAAAAGTAAAAAAGGAAAATAGTCCTTGGAAATTTTCTCGCTGTTGCACACGGCTATAGGTTCCAGTATCACTGGCCTTCCTGTGACCAATACCCTTGTGTCCCTCAGCATGCCACTTACTGCTGTGCCGCTCCAGGGAAAGCCCAGCGTGCCTCCACTATCACCCTGCAATCTGTCATACCATGACAACCTTTTAAAAGGGCTTTGGCTCCACAGACGCACAAGTAAACACATACAGGCTGTTGAACAATGTCACAACGGAGAACAGTTCAACAGTCAGAGTATTAATAAGGGTTCACCTCCCTTAACCACATTAAAATATCATTTAAATTTGCTTAAATTGGACAGCTGGGAGACTATGCTATTTTAGAGTTCACTTGAGTTCAAGTTTTAAGAATTTAGCAGTATTGCCTGTCGTTTCAGATTAAAATAATTTCACCTCAAGAAGTCACATTTTGAATTTCATATTTTTAACATTTTACATATATTTATGTATATTTTACATGTTTTCACAGAAAAAAATCATCAGGAGCCACATCCCAGACACTGTTTATGTTACTCAATTTTTTTTTTCTTCTCTCACACTCTATATATAATAATAAAGCCATGCATGTATTATATTAAGACATAAAATATGTGAATAAACTCAAGACCAAGCAAAGGTTTCACCATAGCAACTAAATCATGGTATAGTATTATTCAACATATTGAGTAATTAAATGCACTTTTACTCATTAATTAACTCAATTAAATAATCAGTGTAACATTTGTTTGGCAACATTTGTTGTCCACTGATCATCTTTGCTGGAGGTTGAAAACAGCGGCATATTACAAATCTTGGCAACCCAAGCTCATTGTAAAAACGTGCCTGTGGCGACATTTATGCAAAACTATATCACAATGCTGCTTTCACGTTTCACAGCACTTTGTGAAAT
This sequence comes from Puntigrus tetrazona, assembly GCF_018831695.1. Taxonomy (NCBI): domain Eukaryota; kingdom Metazoa; phylum Chordata; class Actinopteri; order Cypriniformes; family Cyprinidae; genus Puntigrus; species Puntigrus tetrazona. The sequence continues at coordinate 9,175,864 of NC_056699.1, forward strand.
GTCCAGTCAGTGGCACTAAAAGCTGGTTCAGTTTTGTTTTTTTTCCGAAACAGATGAATGTAACTGTGCCAATATTTCGTTACATTGGTTGTTGTGCATATGTGGCAGCGTTTATAGGAAATGTCCAATGAGTAGTGATAAAACAATAATTACTTAACACCACCTATACAATATAAACATGAGCTAAAAATGCATTAATTGAAGCAATCTTGACACACATTTGATTCTACAAGAAATGTAACTTTTTATTTGGGACTTTTTATTAGGGGCGAGCAAAAGTGCAGTGCTGTATCAGGTGAGCTACTGAGCAAGTTTACTAAGTCATAAAAGCGGAGGCCCAGGGATTTCAACGGACTCTCTGAAGCCAGCATGAAAAATGCTCAAGACAGTTAAAGGGCCATTTCTGCGTATCTTCATTAAAAAATGTATTTGCCTTTTTTTTAACATTCAAGAGATTTTAAAGCATTCAAACACAAGAAGACAAGAAATAACTCAACTGAGTACTTATACACTGTACTTCTTCTTGCTCTTAACTGAACAAGCGAACTCCTCACCAATTAAACATTCAAGACCTCAAAGAACTTTATTAGGCACCACATACAGAAAACTATATTTTACAACCCGTATATACCAAAATGACTTTTGTGTGTTGTTGTGCTTAAATGGTCAAAAACAGAAAATTTAAATACCCGTTTTGGCCTGTATTCTCAAAAAAAATGTCAATTATGTCTTAAAAGAACGTAAACCGTTGAGAAAGAAATCTGTGTTTCATTATATTGGATCAATGCAATGTGTTTTCAAGTGGCAAAGACTCTATACTCTTTCAGAAGATAATAATACCGCCCTCGATAGTAATACCGCCCCCTCTTTTACTATGAAAACAGGGAAAGCCAGAAAAATTCCATTAATGGCGGGCGAGCGTTGTCTCATAAATGACAGAAAATTCCATCAGTGGTGATTAAAGGCTTAATTTCCCCATTCTTCTGCTAAAACGTTGTTTGCGTAATTTCTTCATCTCTGTCATTCATTCAGGTGTGCTACATCAAGTCTAGCACAGGTTAGGTCTGAAGCATTTGGCTGTGACAGAAATGAGAAGGAAGTGATTCTAGGATGGCGCTCTGTTCTGAAACTTTCTTTCACATCACAGGAAAGCCGTTAGACTGGTAGAGGCTCCTACAGCGTCTTTACCCCGCCGCTCTCTCATGTCAGTCAGCATGTGTCAGTGTGAATTCCTGTGTAAATACATGTAGGCCTTCTCTGTGTGGGATTAAAAGATCTGCGGTAACACACAACATGTTTGCGCTTTGATACTGCATACAATCATTCTAGATGTAAATTTAACCATAATATAATTGCCTCATAAAGCCGTAAGGGGCCCCCTTGCTCTGCAGGGGCCTATGGTTGCAAAAGAAATATGGTGGCTGTGCAAATTGACAGAGACAAAATGAAATATTGTTTTGACTGACAGGAACAGAACGAACTAGTCCGTTCTCAGAAGTTGTTCCCTTTCATGCAGACAGTTACCTGCTCCCAGAGCACACAAAAAAAAATCTCCATTACAGCCCTTGCATACAGATAAACCCAGGGGAAAGGGTTTCAGCATAGCTTGTACTGTGTAAGAAATAATTGTACACATGTGCGACATGTGTTTAAGCTCTCCAGTGCCTGCAAATCTTTTCCCTGATTGAGGATTTTGAAAGGTATATTGTTTACTTTCTCATAAACTTCTATGTAATGATACACGCACTCTCATCCTCATCCTCATGCAGGCACATTTACAGAGTTTTAAGGTTAACAAAGATGTTGACTGTGACAGGTTATTATAGGTATCTGTTGCCAGCAGTTACCATGTGGCCAGAGCCATAGCAACGTTGTTTCCATGGATTTTGGCAAAAGTTTTTTTTTTTTTTTTGTCACCACTGGTATAAGTGTATGTTATTTGTGTTAGGGTTAAAATAGGTAATGAGTAATACGCGCGAGACGATTTTATTTATTAAAAGCATGAATTTAATATCCATACAAGGACAAACCACAAAGGGCTAAAAAATTAAGAAAAAACAACTGAAAACCCCATATCGATTGGGCACTAATCTGAAAAACATTCACAGGTTTGCATCTTTGATGCATGAAACGCATCAAAATCTGCGCGCACTGATACAGGAACATGCATTAAATGGATCTGAATTTTAATGTGTTTGTCTACGTACAGTATAATGCATGCGTATGCATACGTTTCAGCAGCATAAGCACACAAAAATGTTGCTTAATGTATGATGGCCAACAAAACAGGCTCTTTTTGAGTATAATTAATGAAGCTGCATAAACGCAATCATGTCCACAGGGCATAATTAGCCTCTAATTTAATGATTTCATACACACACATCTTTATGATCACTCAAACATGCAATATCAGACTCGCACGCACATGCTTCACAATCTCACACACGCATTTATATGCACACTTGCACACGAGGTGAACTTTCATTTGCATATAATCTTTAAAATGTTTTGTCCTCTCACTTCAAAGGGCACATTCACACATTCTGCTTTACAGTAAAGTGGTTCTGTACCATCTACTCCCACATGTATGGGTTTAAACAGCATTAGATTGGACTTTGGAAAAAAGACTGAAAACTCCAAAATACATGCCGCTGTATGGATTCTTTACATTTAAACAGTTAAAATTGAACCACAATGTACTGTGAACTGTGATGATTCATTTAACGTTCGTTTAACGTTTAACATTCATCAGCATCGTAAATTTTACATTCTGACTGCCGTTATCAGCTATAAATTATTTTTCTTTTATTTGAAAGTCATGAAAACAAAAAGGTTTTCTGCTGCTATTTGTTATATTTGTGGTGCTCTGCTCTTCAAGTTAAACCAGCTATGACAACTTCTGCTGCTGATAAACAAGAAAATGTGAAAAGGGACTATATATAATATATAGTATATATTCTTTCCATCAGTAAAACCACGGTGTGAAGTTGAGAAGTAAAAGAAGCAATAGCACAGCTGTACACAAAATATTGCAATCTACACGACATAATAGAAGACGTATCTGAGTTCAAAGGAGGACAAATTGTTGGTATGCGTCTCATTGGTGCATCTGTGACCAGGACAGTGAGTCTTTGTGGTGTGTTTAGTGCTACGGTATCCAGGGTAATGCTGGCATGCCACCATGAAGGACAAACCATTTCCAACAGGAATAACTATAGAAGCGGTCTGAAAGGGATGTCCCTGTATTAATCCAGATTGTATCCAAAAAACATAAAATCACAGCTGCCCAACTGCAGAATTAAATTTGTACTTCTATCAAAACTCTTAATCGAGAGCTCCGCCGGGTCAATGTTCATGGCCGGGCTGCTATAGCCAAATTTTTGGTCATTTGTATCAATGCCAAACATCGGTTGCAGTCGGTTTCATTCGGATTTTGGACAATGCGAATCATGTATTATTCTCTAATGAGTCCATCTTCAGTTTCTTTTTTGCATCTGGGAGAGTTATTGGTGTGGAGAAGCCCCAAAGAGGCACACCACCTGGACTGTAGCATGCCCAGATTGAAGCATGGGGGTGGATCAGTCATGGTTTGGGCTGCAGGCCGCCAAGGACCACTGAAACATTGTGGTTCGAATACTGTACCCAGAAGGTGGTGCCACGTATCAGAATAATGCACCAAAACACGCAGGAGACTGGTTTGATGAGCATGACAGTAAAGTGAACATCACACGTTTCCTGCAGTCATCAGATCTTAATATTATCAAGCCACTTTGGAGTGTTTTGGAGAAGCAATTCAGGAAACATTTCTCTCCACCAGCATCACATATGTGACATGGCCACTGCTCTGCAGGAGAACTGGCTCAAAATCCCGCTGGCTACTGTACAAGAGACGTATCTGTCATTCCCAAGATGTACTGATGCTGTGTTAGCTGTGAAAGAATGCTTTTTGATATCGTTGTCTAAAACTAGGATTTTCAGAATCACTATACAGATATATATATATATATATATATATATATATATATATATATATATACACACACTACTGGTCCAAGTTTCAGTATAATAATTAATAATAATGAATATGATTATGGTAATAATAACAAAACAACAAGAACAATAATAATAATAATTCATCGTCATCATTATTATTAATTTGTTGTTGTTAATGTCTTTGAAAAAATTGTGAAATGTTATTTTAATTCAAAATAACCTTTCTATTTTAATATATTTTAAATATTCAGAAATGCAGATTTGGTATTCATTTTGTGTTTATTATCAATCATTTAGTACTGCTCAGTTTCTAATAATAATTATTTTTATTAACACTGAAAGCAAATTTTGTGGCAACAATAATTTATTGATGAATAGAAAGTTTGTAATGACAGCATTAATTTAATATAGAGAGATTTTGGTCATTTGAATGATTTCTGTCTTTCTTTCTTTCTTTCTTTCTTTCAAATCCACAACCCCATGTCTTCTACATACATATTACATACACCCAAATATTACCTACATGTTTTGCATGTTTGCATATGATATCAAGAAGATTTTTTAATGAGTTAACTTAATAAGTGATTTTATGAAATAAAATCTGTACTTTTTTATTTTGTAGTGACAGTTATGAAAACAATAAGGCACTTGAGGTCATGCTGTATCGTGAAAAATAGCCGCATCTGAAGGGGTTTTATGCACTGGTGCTTAAAACTGCCCTTTAGCCATCATTATATTCATAATATAGCACTGCCTCAAGTACCTAATTGCTTAATTAATGCAGTGGGTCTCTAATATCACCTACAGTTGCACTTATGAACTGTTTCCACACTGAAAGCACAAAAAAAGCTCTCTAAGGCCAGGTAAATGACCACCGACTAGGTTATGATGTCATTAAAGAAGATGTCACTAAGCTGGCCTGACTCCAGCACAGTCCTCCCTCATGGTCTGTGTCTACAGCACCTCTCTCTTTGTCTCTCTCGCTTGCACATGCTGTGAGACGGTACACACCTCTCCATCACCGCAGAATGACTCATCTCCCTCTAGCTTACTTTTGCTCCCTGTCCTCCTCATTTTCACACTTCCCTTTGTCCTTTTTTGTAGTTATTTGCATCTAATTAGGGTGACCAGACGTCCCGGTTTACCCAGGACAGTCCCGGTTTCACAAGGTATGCCCCAGTGTCCTTCCAATTCACTTAAAAAAATGTAAATATGTCCTGGTTTTGAGCAGTTCAACTGACTCGCGGGTTTAAAACGATGTACCTTCAACTCTATGCAATGACATCACAAAGGAGGAGGTTTTTTTTTTTTTTTTGTTAGTTAGTTGATTTTCCGATACATACATTGTAGAACATCTGTCACCTTGCAATGTATGTGGTGGCAATTACAAAGGAACACAATAACAATATCACAAGCTCACTCTGTGCAATCAGTTTCTAAAGATACCTTTTTTTGCCAAACGAAACTGCTGAAATAAGCTGATCTCTTTTCACGACACACAAAGCAGTAAGGTTTATTTCTGGTAAAGTAAATGCTCATTTTCCTTCGCCTACTGAGATAAATCAAAAATGGCATCTGATATCATTTAAACAGCCAAGACAGCACTTTCTTATATACTGTAGTACAAACACTTATACAGAAGTACGTTTTATGGTTTAAGGTTTGAGTAATGCAGATGAAAATGTTTTGATTAAAAGTGTCAGTAAGCCTGCACTTGAATTATAATTTTATACTGAAATGTAAAAAAAAAAAGTCACAAAATACATACCTACATACACACATGCATACTCACACACACACACACACATATATACTTCCATTTGTGGTTTCATGAGGACTCTCCATAGGTGTAATGGCTTTTATAAAAAACATATTTTTTATCACCTTACACCTAAACCTACGGCTCACAGAAATCTACTACCAATTTTTAATTTCATAAAACACTTTTTGTGGTACTAATTGATTTTCAAAAACCACATTTTATTTAAGCGTTTCGTTTGAGATGGACACAGGAAGAGTTCTCATAAACCATGTTGTTGTACCCATGTCATTATACACATTTGTGCTCTCATAAACCACATATGCCAGTACACACACACACACACACACATATATTGACCTCATTACATTTGGGATCAATAAGATTTAAAAAGAAAATATTTTAATCAATAATGCATTTTATTGATCTAAAGTGACTGTTAAGATATTATGTTACTGTTAAGATATTATGTTACAAAATATTTGATCTCAAATAAATGAGGGTCCTGTTTAAATATATTGTTTCACGCTTAACATGGAAAAATATTAATCAGCAAGTGAAAATGTTTTCTGAAAAAAAAAATTGTTGCTTTGTCTTTGCAGGTATAAATGACATTTTGAAATATTTAAAAATGTTGTCAGTTTCATCAGTTTCCCAATACCAATGTTTATACTGTATTTCTGATCAAATAAACGCAGGTCTTTTGAGCATAAGAAACTTTTTTTTTAAATGTACAAAAAAAAAAGCTGAATGACAAGTGGTATTACAAAATAAATGTAAAATAATATTCAGCAGTATTTATAACAGCCTTATAAAATTTCCCTACCATTTTGGATTTCTTTTTTCACTGAGCTCATTGCAGTGCATTATTAGTTTGCCTCATCTGTGACGGATACATGCAGTGCTGGCTTAGAATTTGGCCAAAATGAGGTATCTTAGGCGGCAGCATAATTAAGTTGTTTACGTTTTGGAAGCGCTCACTAGGTTTTGGAACAGAGTGAATATGTTTTGTTATTTGCATTCGATTCTCTTCAAAATTTGGGCCAATCGAATTAAACAGGAGGGAGATACCCGTGAAGATGCTTGAAACACACTGGGATTAACCTAAAGAAATGATAACAGGATATGCACCAAATGCACTGTACGGCATTTAAATACGCCAGCGTTATTCCCATCATTATTTTAAACAGCAATAGGCAGGCCCCTCCGCAACCTGCCAATGCTTCCCAGACTGGGATTTGGGGGGAAAAAAATATATCTAATTTGTTCTAAACTCTCTCTGACTCTCCACTCCTCCCCCTTATCTACTTCATATTTTTCTCCTTCATTAAAGTGTGTGGCGTCCATATGAAGTTGAGAATAAATGTGATAGTGTGTTAAAGCTGAATTGGAGGGAGGGGGAAAGAGAGTGAGTGGTTGGCATGCTGGTGCAGTGGGGAGTGGGGCTAAACGAAAACAGATCTGAGATGGAAAGGGTGAGAATGAGCTGGCACAGCAAACGGCATAGACTGGCAGGAGTCTGCTGGTGTGTGTGTGTGACAGAGAGAGAGAGAGAGAGAGAGATGTGTCTCTGTTTCTGAAAGATACTGTGTATGCGTTTGTGCGTTTGTGTGTGTGGCCGTGTGTGTTTGTGGACATTAACTCTGTTTCACCCTCAGTAATGCATTGTGATTGGCTGGATAGGAGCTGGCTTTGGCACAGTCTCATTTCCGCAGAAGGCCGTACAACAGGAGGGCCTCGACCACATGCCGCATCTGCCTCCTATTTTGCTGCCAACACACACACGGGTGCGTGCACACACACAGGTGCTCGCATACAGGTGCTTATAGACCTCTATACATCCATACATACATCCAGTGACATCGTTAATCTTGATCATTCAATCATCGTTCATCATTTATCGTCATTAGCAAACGTCATCTATCTCAATCAATCTATCTCAATTGCATCTGTCTATTGTATCTATCTATCTTTAATTTTTTTATAATAATTTTTATGCTTAATAAAATTAATAGTGCACTATTAATAGCATCCAAAATAAGTTTTTGTTTACGTAATATGTGTGTGCTGTGTATATTTATTATGTATTAAGTAATATACACACATGCATTTATATATTTAAGAACAATGTGTCGCTTATATATTAAATGTTTATATATAACAAAATAAAATAATATTAATACATGAATCTTTAAACATAAATATGTACAAAATATATACTGTATGAGCGTGTGTATCTATATGTACATAATAAATATACACATCACATACATACATAAATACATGTATAATGTAAACGAAAACTTTTATTTTGGATACAATTAATCATTCGACAGCACTTTTTTTTTCTATTTATTGTAGTCAATCATTCATTAGTGTTATACAATCTTTATATCCGAAATCATTCTAACATGCTGATTCAATATGTAGACACTTTGAAATAAAATTAGACATCTTTTATAAAGTTTCTCAGCTGTGTCCCTTTTCTGGTCGACATTATCAGAATTTAAAATTTTTTTTCAAAGGCAACTCTCTTCCTGAAGGTCGTATTCCTTCCATATTTCAGCTTGTATGAATTCAACAAGGCCAAACAGGCTCTGGCACATTTTATAAATGTATTTCTTATGTAATTTTAAGAAATCCTGCTTATATTTTTCAAAATTTAAAATTCCAACGGGTAATAACATGTTTGGGATTTTTAGATATTTTCCCTCATTTTAAATTCCATTAGTAGAAAATTAATTTATATTTTAAATAAAAAAGAAAAATTAAATATTCATAACAATTTTGAATGTTTTTTTAATCTGTTTCTTTTTATCTGGCAGTATCCCCTTTTTCAAAACAAAATACTCTATGAAATAAATACATAATACAAAATGCATTTTGCATATAATGTGCTATATATATATACTGTGCAATCAGTATAACTGTTTCTCTGTTATCGTTCCGTTATCATTATTTTAAATATAATAACAGTAGGAACTGAAGCTTCAAAACCTTTCTTGGAAGAATGCAAAAGTTTAATAAATTTGACCCATGCACCTATATTAAGGTATATTATGGCTTTGTGTAGAAAATGGATATTTAAACTTAATAAAATTTAAGTTACCATCTTTAGCCATCTGCTTTGCCTGTCCGTGGAAATTTCATGAGAGAAGATTTTTCTTGTGCGAATCATTTTTTTAAATCAGATCTTGTATGAATCAAATGATGCATTTGACAAAACAGGTCTGAATGATTAGTTCTTTGATCAAGATCTTCGAATTCAGCTCATTAACACTTGAAAGCTTTGGTCCCCGTTCATTAGCATAGCATAGAGCATAATTCAGTAAACAGCTGTAAATGAAAGTGAGTAAAAGACAAATGTGTTTCCAGTGGACTGTCCTTTTGAATTAGTCCGATTTTAAGGCGTAAGAAAGCTGCATGCATTGACAATTAAAGTGATTAAAACCCAGATTGGAATTAAAGAAACAGAACTATTAGCCAAAATGGCATTGTTTTTTCCGACCCTGAATTAGTGTTCACATAACATCTAGGATAATCTGTTTTGAATTAGATCTTTTAGACGAATCAGTTGATGTAGTTCACAAAACTGGTTTTGTTCATATGTCCAAAAAATGTGTTAATTCATCAATAAATTATATATAGTATACAAGTTCATTTTATGCAGCTTTAGTGTTGTTGACGCTTAAAGCCTTTGTTCCCATTCGTTATAACCGAATATAAAAAAAATACTCAACAGTCTTTAATTGAAGGTAAGTAAATAATGAGATAATTAAAATTTTTGAGTGAACTATTGTTTTAAGGTAATTAGATTTTATGGTGCATAAAAGGTGCGTGCAGTGATAATTAAAACGATTAAAATGCAAAGTTAGATTCAAAGAAAGAGCACTGTTAGCCAAAATACCTTTTTATGTATTTTTCTGACTTAGTATTTGTAATAGTAGTATTTTCAGCTCCGCGTTATAGATCCATGCTATTAGCTATTTTATGCCGAGTCGAGCGCAGGGCTGTTCTGAAAATAGAGCAATTAGTTTGAACAAGTGTGAGGAAGGACTGGGATAAAAGGTGTGAGCTTGAGCTTCAAGTGTTCATTAAGAGTGTGCTTTTGCCCCGCAGCTACAGGACAGGATCATGCACCGCCTCAGCATCCATCAGTGTGCTCAGGGCGAGTGCATTTGTCTGTAGGGGGGTGTCGGGGGTCCGACGGAGAGCATTGATAATTGCATTTGCGCATATGCTTACGCGTGGGTGTTTGGGTGTGTGGACCTGTGAGGAGGTAGATCTGGGCTTCTCAGAAAAGTTTCTTTGTTTGTCTGCGTGTGAAAGAATAAAACAAGGATGAAAAACACGGGTAAAGCGTGATGTCCCTGGGTTTAGCATGATCTAATTTCATACAAGAGCTCACAGTCCTGCTGAAAACACCAGATTATGGGAGCTGGTTTGTGCTTGAAGTATATCCACGGACATCACGATTTCAGATTTTGCACAAATGCGTAAATGTGCATGTAACTGGGTGCCATTTTTTAACCTTTTATCATTATTATTTTTATTTTCAGTTCATTTTAAATAGTCCTGTCTGCTGTGTGACTGAACGATTTTACGCAAAATACATATCACAAGTGTAACAAGTACATATCAGTGCAGTTTCCAAAATAAATAAACCTTTTATTCCTTTTCACGCAAATTTACAGACTTTTCGATTAATAAGGCAGAATTTGGATTTGGAGTAAGGCATATTTCCACAACCTAAAAAAAACGAATATCAGCATCAGCTGACGTCCTTATTGGATATCAATTTAACATTGACGTTAGAAGTTGAATGTACATTTTGATTTTCGCAAACAACATATAACCAAATACCAACATTCCCGCATCCGCGTCGGCGCGCTCGCTCTCACCTTATGTTTGCGGCTGAATACAAATGATCATAATTGGTGGTAAAACCAGGCTACATTGGGATAAAGACATCAGCGCGACCCTGACGCAGAGAATGGAAAAATAAAAAAAAAGCCTGAGATGAAGCTAGTGCATCAATTTCAGACAATGTGTTCAACAGTGCTATCGTGTATTGAACCCATTTGGCCAGAAGCGGCCCTGAACATGATAAAAAATGTGCCAGGGTTCATATACTGAACCTGTGTACCGCCATTCAGTGAATATTTCTCTTTGAAACTGTGGCGTGTAATAAGGCACGTAAAAACAGTGTTGCACAAAAAGTGCACGGAGGTATATGTTTTTATGAGACCAGGTTAACAAAATTTGTATGAAAAAACACTAGAAAACTGGTTAAAATACTTTTAGATTACCATGTCATGCTGAAGGACACATCCACTTCCCAAAAGTATGTAATGTCAGCTGCAGCTTATGCTGGTTAGTGCTGATTTGGTGCTCATCCAGCAAAACTTGTCTTTCTGGTGAAGCTGCTTAAGCTTAAAACACAAGTGTGAGTTTAAATGAACTGGTCGTCTAGTTTAATTATTAATAAAGTTATCATTAGAATTAATTTCCATGGAATAATATAAGTAGTTAATGAGCTTATGCTCACTCATTTTTGACACACATACAGCTTGTGGGTCTGTAAATTGTATTTTTCTTTTTTCCACATGGTTAATTTTTTATACACATACTGTATGCATTTATATTTTATAGGGAGGAAAGCCACGTACTCTTTAGGGTTACGCTATAGTGAAGAGATCTAAAAGGACATCTGCATCAAAAAAAAAAAAAAAAAAAAAAAAAAAAAAATATATATATATATATATATATATATATATATATATATATATATATATATATATATATATGCTTGTCTTTTCAACAGCTCAAGCACTCCAGAAATCATATTTTTAAATCATAAAAACAATCTTTGTTTTATTTTTTCTTGTGGCAAAATCCACGAACAAGATAAATGTGCATATGAAGCAAAATTGCATATTAATATGTGTTTTCAGAGAATGTATCTTGACTGTGAGTGTTTCTTGTCTTGTGCTGCTGGCAGATTTCCCCCACCTATGTTGTTTAAATTTAGTGAGGTTTATTACATAAATCTGCCAGGGGAAGAAGACGAAATACAGTTATATTCAAGATGCATTCTCTGAAAATAAATCTTAAAACTGTATGTGTTTTACTTTTGCTTTACTGCTAAATCTTCCTTTAACACAAGACAAAGATGCTGCTTAGGAAATAGTTCAATTTCTAAGAACATACTAATGCATTTGACAATAGCTTTCTTTATTTCCTGTTCCCCAAAGCTAATCAGACTGTTTCCGCTCACGTAGCACATATAATGCATATTGAAACCAATGAAGTGGATATAGCCAGTACGAGCTGACCTTTTAAAAGAGCTGAAGCTGTCCACTACTTTTATTTTGCTTAATTTACATGCTTTATATGACAAATTGAAAGCGCACACAAATCACCTTCACAATCTGCAGTAATGAAGTAAAGATTAGTAAAAAAGAAAAAGAAAATCCTGCTAACATTTAACATTACCATAAAAATATGGTATATCATTTTAGGTTTTATGGCTTGCATTTAATAAAAAGAACAATAATAAACTCACTAATGATTAATCACATCTAAAATCAGTTTAATATATGTGTGTGTACTGTGTATATTAATTATATAATAATATACACACGCACACACTTGTATGTATTTAGGAAAAATAAGTTATGTATATATTTTTTATATATATATATATATATATATATATATATATATTTTTTTTTATATATATATATACACATACATACATATTTATGTACATTATATGTACTAGAAATTACACAAATATAAATATATGCATGTACTGTAAGTATTATAAAAATATACTGTATGTGTGCGTATTTATATATACATAAAACATACATAATATACACAAAACACTTTTATTTTGGATGCAGTTAATTGTCGCCCAGCACTAAAAACATGTTAATATAAAAAAGGTGTTAATATACAATTGCAAATAAACTATTATTTACAGGTAAATAAAGTGAAGTGTAACCAATAAATTCTTAGAATGTCAATTCAATTATTGTTTTTCACTGTAAATTATATGGCTTATTCTTTTTGACTTCCAAAACTGTAAATTTAACAATATTTTCCTGTGCAATTACGTGAAATATCCCTTTGGTTTAATCTGTTTCTCAATGTATATAATAAAGAAACTAACTGTTAATTTTTTTTTTTTTTTTTTTTTTTTTAGTGAAGGAAAGAAATAAAGAAAGGAAAAAAGAGAAAACAAAAGTGGGGTGTGGAGGTCTAAAGATCCTGGGAGACATAGCTGCAGGGAAAGAGAGAGAGCGCAGACTAAAGGAAATGGAGAGGGAGTGAGGGAGACTTTGATGCAGCTGTGAAGGCATAATTTGATCTCCTATGCCACCAAAACTGAGACATGGGGCATGAAATATTTATTTGACCCAACAATCAGCAAAACCGGAGACGAACAAGAAATACAGACAGACACTAGGTCTCTGAGAGGACGCCGCTGACTGTCAAAGAAATCTCTGCACTTTTTACGCACACATTTGTTTTTATTATTAAAATGGTTAGGGCCCAGTCATGACCACTTTGCATAAGCTATGTAGTTCTTTAAATGATATGCGTTTTGGATACATCATGGAGGGCTTGTTTAGTTATAATGATTAGAATTTGCCGTAATTGGATGCAGTGATATTGAATAATTAAAGATATATTTTACCTTGTGTTTCTGTATATGCGTGTTCACGGATCTTGGGATTGTGTGTGTGTGTGTGTGTGTGTGCACTTAATCATTAATGATAGAATGTGTGTTTACACCCACTAAAGCCTTCCCGTGCCCTTAAAGATCTGAAGGTAATAACACCATCCATCACCTTGTGTAAGTGCGTGTGTGTGTGTGTGTGTGTGTGTGAGAGAGAGAGAGAGAGATACAAAAATGGAGAGTACATTGGCGAGTCAGCATACACCCTCTCCAGGCGTTCTGTATCTGTTAAAAAAAAAAAAATCACTATGTTGGGTATGATAAAATATTCAACTCTGTTGAGACCCCTAAAAATAAAGAATTTTATGTATGGCATTTTAATAAAGCAATACAATTTGCAGGCGTGGATTACCAAAAAGTTGGGCAAACACAATAAAGAGGAGGAATAGCCCTTCTGTGTGAGTTAAACTCAATGGGACTTTTAATAATACATGCTGAGAAATATTCCAAAAACACAAACAGTAGATGTATGGAAGCCTGTTGCTGCCTCTGAATAAAAATCAATCAATGAATAAATAAAAAGAAAGAGAAGAGAAAAATTAAACACTTTGCCCTGAAACAAGTTCTTTTTAAGAACTGCAAGAGAAGACGATAGAACATGTTTTATAGGTGAAAGTCGTTAGCCTACATCTTTTTTTCTTCTACTTCTGAGAAATCTGTTAAATTGTCACCGCTGAATGTGACAGATGTGTAAAAATTTAATGTGCATAACACGTCAGCATACCTGCATCTCAAATGTATGAACGGCGTGTTCTTGAATGTGTGTCGTGGACCTTACAGAGCTGCTTGCTCTCCATCGATGAAAGCCATCTCTGAAGTGTTTGTTTAACATGTATTTCTTTTTCAAAAGAGCTTTGAGAGTTATGGATAGACGGACTGGGATTAATTTGAGACAAGACTACTGTTACTAGTATTTTCAGCATCACAAATGCAAATGCCCTCCATCCTTGTTCGCAAGTCCACCCACTTGCATTTGGGATTCAAGAATAACAGTCTGAAAATGTATGCCAAATGCAAAAAGTGCATTCATGCACATTTAGTTCCCGTAATGTAGGAAATATCAGGACCACATGCACACACACAGACTTAAAGTACAGATACACATGCAATTATGCATGTATGTGTGATATGTATGTGTGTGTGTGTGTGTGTATATATATATATATATATATATATATATATATATACATTTTTTTTTTTTTTAAAATAAGCTATTTAAAACCAAAGAATTTAGTACAAAACAGTATTTATTTTCAGTAATAATAATATTTGTATTTTCTTAAATGTATTTTTTCATTCGTTTAATTTTTTCTAGTTTGTTCAAAATGTTCAAGACAAGTTTAAAAGTTCAAAAATGTCAAGGTGGTGTTTTTTTAAGTTTAAAGGCAAAGAAAAAGTCTAAAAACATTTAGCAAAATGTTGGAATAAGTAGTCGGCCGTAGTCCTCAATTCTTAAAAAAGGGTAAAACATTTTTAGGGGAAAAATGTCCAAATCAAGTCTGTGCAGGAAGAGACTATCATACTACATAAACAGACAGAGCGGACCTGAAAAGATCCTCTGAGTGATATACATCACATACTGAGTTTTTTATTTTTATTAGTTCAGTTTTTAATTTTTTTGAAAGGCACTTTTTGGTTAAGTTCTGGATTAATAAATTAAACTTGATATTAACTACGTAATAAAGATTACAAGTGCAAAAACTGAAGCAGTATTTTTTGTAATATAAATAAAAACATACTTTAATAAACCGTATTTTGTACAACTTAAAAAAAAAAAACAAGAAAAAACAAGAAAAGTCTTATATTTTATGATTGCACTTCTTGACCTTTTTTGTAGAAAATATTACTTCAGATGAGATGCATTTTATCGTCGCAGACATCTTTTATTTCTCAAGCAACCTATTTAGATTTGTATATTTTGTTTGATACAATTATGAATTACTGTATTTTTTAGATCATTTGATATTGAATTGATTTACTTATTAATACAAAATAAAACTGTAATTAATAAAACGAATGAGTTTGAGTGGTACATATGACTTGTGCTATTAATATCCCATAGTTCACAACATATTAATTCACATCATTTTAACGCACAGTGCGACTGGCAGACTCTTAACTTCGGTAGAAACGGATTTCCCGAACTGCATCTACAGCTTGTCTTAACGAATTTACATTTTCTATCGGTACTGAGCGCTACAAGCATGCGTGCCCGTGCTGTCCTTTGAAACAAATCATCTGGTCACTCCTTGCTTTCTGCATTAAGCAGATAGAAATAATACGTTGTCACTGTTGCAAAACCGCTCCTGTGTTGATGCCTCGTTTTAGCACCTCGGGTGACAAAATGTTGTTGACAGTTTCCTTCAAACCACGAATACAGCTGAGAGTCCTAACACTCTACGCTTTGTATAAATTTACAGTAGTCTTTCGCAGTATTAATATACTTTCGTGGATGCGTTATGTTTACATCACAGATCTTGACATTTAAATTGCATTTTAAAAATAGCATTGTTTTCGTAATAAGAATAATTTTTTTTAATGGATAGTCTGATGTGAAGGAGATCGGGGTAATGGAGTTATACGCTGCCTACTTTGAAGTTCTCTTGGCAAAATTGGAAATCACAATTATGATATAATTTGCGTTCGAGTGGTTATTGTTGGAGGAAAAGAAACATGTTGGCATTTTCGTATTACTTTTTCTTTTTTTTCCAGACAAATAGTGTTTTTAATGCTGATGCAACCGAATGAAGAGCAAAAGATTTGTATTTGCTGCAGAAGAGTTGTTTATTAATGCATTTGTCGTTTTTTTTGTGCCGCAGCTGAGAACGAAATGTGGCATCAGTGTTTTTTAAGGAATTTTCTGGGTTCTTTTCATCTTTTAAGGGACCGTTCATCCAAAAATGACAATTCTATCATCACTTACTCACCTTCACGCTGTTCCAACCTCGTATGAGTTTCCTTCCTCCGTACAATGCAGGAGATGTCAGGCAGAATGACAGCCTCGGTCTCCATTTACTTTCATTGTATGGAAAACAGACATAATCAAAAAGAACGGCGACTGAGGCTGTCAGTCCCCAAAATTATTAAAGACATCTCCTTTTGTGTTCCGCTGTAAAAAGAAAGCATGTCATGCAGGTTTGGAACAACATAAGAGTGAGCGCAGTAAATGATGACAGATTTTTTTCAGTTTTGGGTGAACTATCCCTTTAATGTCTTTCTTTTCGCCTCAAACGTCGACTAAACTAGTCATATTTTCCTGCGCACCTCATTGCTATTCTTCACACGCAAACAAGCTGTAGCAAATAAGGTTGACCTTTGCCAATTAGCTTTTGTCTTGAACCTTCAAATGATGCAATAATTGAGTTGATAATTCAATGGTTAATAAAAAATAAAAAAAAGATAGGGGGTATTAAAGACCTATAAAAGCAGTTAATACGGCTTGTGTGTTATGTTTAAAATCCTCTGAAGCCGTACAGTTACTTTCTCCGACAAAAAGAGTGAAATTCCTGATCCACAAAAGACTAAATGAAACACATTTACAGCAAAACAACTGCAGCGGAGACCTCGCAGAAAAGTGGCCCCGATGCTTTAAAAAATACGAAGCTTGTATTCCCGTCAAACAACTTCGAACGCGTTAATTCTTCGGTTCAAAAAGGTTCTTTTCTAGTTGAAGGAACTCGCGCTGTACTGATTTAATTTCTATGGGTGGCAAACCATGGTCCATACGAGAAGCGCAGCCGCTGATGTCCTTGCCGTTACCAAGCTAAAATAAACAGGTTTATTTTATGAGTTGGTCATAATATGAGCTGAAGGACTTTTTTTGTGTTCGTGTGATCTTCGCACAGGGTTTATAAGCATTTCTAGCACACCGGTTTCATGCCACCGCATATAAAGTGTTATGATTATGCTGTACCTTCAAAAAGGTGCTTTATTTGCATATTTTAAATGTTTCTTTGTAGTGTCGCATGCTTGTCTGATTTAGCTGCTTACTGTAAATCTCTCTCTCTCGTTCGTTTACACGCGCTGAAAGGTGATTCCGAATTATTGCCTGCCCAAAACGAGAAAGAGCAATGTTAAGTAAATTAACAATTTTAGCTTAGATTACCTAAGATTTAGAGTGCATACGAGGTGCTGTCAGGAACCTTCAGCGCTGTATACGATGATGTTGCTGACTCTGGGCCTTTTTATTTAAATATCATGCATACCTAGTTTTCTTGAACAAAAAATTGGTAAAACTTTATTTTACAGTTAGTTGCTTATAGCACGCATATTAATAAAATATTAGCTAGTTATTAGTGCTAATTAAGCGCATATTAATACCTCATTCTACAAGACCTTTTTCTACATCTCTAATCCCACCCAATACCAAAACTTAACAACTACCTTATTATTAATGAAATGATGAAAAGACGACTTTATTGAGGGAAAAGACATAGTTAATAATGCCAAAAATGTATTTGAATTTTATTTCTTCTCACATACTGACTTAAGTGTCCAAATACCCATTTTGTCATAAAAGCACCACTATTTTAAAGAGAAATATCTTGAGTTGATTGTGCTGGGACTGGACCGGTCTTAGGGTTATTCATTGCAGCTTTTAGTACTCAAACACTGTTTTATTTCCCCCCCTAACTTCATGTAATTGCACTTTTCTATTCTTTTCTGTATTTTCATAAGCCCCCTGCTTTCTTCCGCACTCTAAAACCCACTGGTCATTTTATTTCTTTTGTTTCTTTATGTTAAAGTTGGTAATAGAGCATTTTAGGCCTCAATAATTTTTTACTTTTCTCAGTATTAGGTTTTCACGCATGAGTTTCATCAGAGATCATTCCTATATATTCTGTATTTCATAAGTGAGTAAACTGTCTCTTGTGTTGCTTTAATTTTGAAGTGTAACTATGGAAACTATGTTAACTCTCAAAGTGAAATTGCTCTCCTCCCCAGTTGTTTGCACAATGGATAAAAAATTCTAACTAGAATCCCTATAGGTTTTAATTATACATGTGTCTTATTTGACACAGATGGCATCTTTTTTTGCTCTCTGTGGCATCCCCATTAGACGAGGCATTAAATTCTTGGTTACCTTACATTACCTTGATTGGAATCAGTCATAGGAACACGCTCACTGACAGATTGCACGTGTAAGTATTTTTTGAATAGAGTCTAGAGCAAGTGGTGAAAATGCCTCATAACTAGGCATGTCCTCAATTAATTGGCTTTAAGAAACCTCCTGTGAGGAGGTAAAAAAAAAATTGCAACACTGAAAAATATAATGAAATTCCATGCAAACGTGCTTTTTTACAATGCTGAAAACAAACATATCATCATAAAAACAAAGTACAAAAGCACAGTGAACTAATTGGTGCTCCCAATACATAGGCAATTCCCCCAGCTCATTTCGCATGTTTAAAATTCATGTCCTCACTCCACGCATCAGTTAGAAGACGCAAGATTGCACAGCGGTGGGAGTTTGAGTCACACACCTGAGAGAACGCCTTTTTGATGGCCACAGCATTAGCGGGGTAATAATGCAAATTACATATGCTACTAGCGCTTTTTAACTCTGAACCGAATCACTAAGTTTCCCCCCAAAGACTCAATACGTGGGACAAAAATTAGACCCATAACTATAATAAAATTGGATGCATATTCTTAAAAACACTACTTGTTTTGTCAATGAAAAAGAATGTGTAACAGTCAGTACATCATATTAATTGTTAGTCTGTCTGTATGTCTATCTATCTATTTAATCTGTCTGTCTACTACACACTTATATACTGTATATTCGTTTAACTATCTATCTATCCAATCTGTCTGTTTACACACTTATACTGTATATTCTTTCAACTATCTATCTAATCTGTCTATATATCGATCTGTCCAATATATCAACACACTTATATACTGTATTCTTTCAATCTATCTATCTATCTATCTATCTATCTATCTATCTATCTGTCTATCTACACACTTATATACTGTATATTCTTTCAACTATCTATCTATATATCTATCTATCTATTCAATCTGTATCTACACACTTATATACTATATATTCTTTCATCTATCTATCTATCTATCTATCTATCTATCTACACACTTATATACTGTATATTCTTTCTTCTTTCAGTATATCTATCTATCTATCAATCTATCTATTCAATCTGTATCTACATACTATATATTCTTTCATCTATCTATCTATCTATCTATCTATCTATCTATCTATCTATCTATTCAATCTGTCTATCTACACACTTATATACTGTATTTTCTTTCTTCTATCAATCAATCTATCAATCTATCTATTCAGTCTGTACCTACACACTTATATACTATATATTCTTTCATCTATCTATCTATCTATCTATCTATCTATCTATCTATCTATCTATCTATCTATCTATCTATCTATTCAATCTGTCTATCTACACACTTATATACTGTATATTCTTTCATCTATCAATCTATCTATTCAATCTGTCTATCTGCACACTTATATACTGTATATTCTTTCATCTATCTATCTCTATCTATCTATCTATCTATCTACACACTTATATAATGTATATTCTTTCATCTATCTATCTATTTTGGGTGATGTTTTAGCCTACTCTTTGGTTGAAGAAGATTAAGAATGTACTGCATGTCATTTATATTCGCAGCTTCTCAAGCAGATGGTAAGGAAAGATAGCCTGCAGAAAAATACAAATTATCGCTGTATATTTAGGAGACTTGTTTTACCCTGTTTTTCTCACTTAGAGAAGAGGCGATATTCTATCTAGAATATTAGCCGCGGGTGTTTGCTATTCGAGTCTGTTCTGCGGATGATAAAGTTCCACCGGTGGACTGTATGCTAACTAGACTTACGCATTAACGTGATGGGATAAAGATGGAGGGTGCTCACGGGACGCGAGCGCTGAATCCACTCTCCCACCCACTTCGACCGGGCGATTGATTGCAGAAGTGGAATCAAAACGCGCGCGGTGGAACAACAGAGGGCGCGAGACGCAGAGCATACAGCACGCACGTGTGGTGACGCCGGCGGAATGTTAACCAGCCCCGGTGCAGCAGCAGCAGCAGGACAGCCGCGCCGCTCCTCCTCTGCCATTGCCAAACGAGACGAGATCGAACGAGGAAAACCCTCCGACGTTAGTTTGAGATCATTCCATCCCACGAAATAAGCGCGTGTGTGTGACTGAGGACGCGCGGGATGGAGAGTGTAGACGGAGAAGGGCTGCTCCTTTTGTTGTGTGACCGTAGTATTACGTTCAGTCAGTGCTGCATTGCGCTCGCGCATCCGCGTGGCTACGGGGCAGCCCGTGCTGGGACCGAGAGAGTGTGTGCGATACATGCTCATTGTTCACAGGATGAACGAAAAGCACTGCCGCATTCAGACAATGAGAGTATTACTACTTCGTGATTAAGAAAAAAAAAACAATAAAAGCAGTAAAATAATAAGAATACTACGGGATAAATAGAATTTGGATTATGTTATCAGACGTCGGGAATAATCGAAATCAAGAAATAACATTAAGAAAAGGAAAACGTCTAAATCTATCTCTATCTATCTATCTATCTATCTATCTATCTATCTATCTATCTATCTATCTGTCTGTCTATCTATCTATCTGTACAAATGGTATCAGATGTCTTTTTTAAATTTCAGTTTCACTGATTACTCTTTTATTAAAGGAAACCTTTTGTGGCCAATGACCTTGACCTCGACAAGTAACCTGCGACCTTTTGCAGTATCATAGTATTTAATGAACAAAGTAGGATCTAACTTGATCACAGCTGAAGACATTCAAGACATTTCTTAACGCATGTTTTTGTGAGGGCCATAATGAAACGTCTTACAAATGCCAGGTCCATTGTGAAAGCCTTCTATGACCCCCATATTCTGTACGTTTCTTACAAAACAGATTCTCATCACTGGCGATAAAACTGTTAAACACAAAAACTGCCTCACTGCAACACCACTCTCTTGTAAGCTACAATTAAAATGTAAATTGTTGTTATGGCTTTTTTTTCCTTTTCGTGTGTAGTCTATGTACACGTGCACACCACTTTCAGTTTTATATATATTTTTATCTCTGCATTTGTAGTTTTATATCTCTGCGTCTCACATCTCTGCATTACAGCAGAAAAATGCCTTTCACTGTGAACAACTTGTGCTTTGTTGATGCACATTTGTAAAAGAAACGGACTCAAACGATAGGTTTAATTTTAAGTCTGTGATCATAGAACACGTTGTGGATTTTGTTTAAATGATTTTTTTCTACACAAGTGCTTCGTTGGACTTGTATAGTTGTACCATCAGTGTATTTTTCGCTTCTGAGGTATTTTGTTTTGTGGTCGTATGCAAACACACACCCCCCTGTATTTGCGCTTTTAGGCTGGTTAAAAGGAAAGCGCGAGCTCCTTCGAGACACTCACGGTCTCCCGTTTCATCTGAACGGTCGAGTTACGTAGCGAGGGAAGTGTTGCAGTGAACGGAGGGGGAAGAGAGAGGGAGAGGTTGAGAGAGAGAGAGAGAGAGAGAGAGAGAGAGAGAGAGAGAGAGAGAGAGAGAGAGAGAGGGAGAGACTGCAGCATCATTTGAGGGACGTTCACATGCAGTGCAGTAGAACGTGCAGGTGAGGGGAGGAGGAGAATGCGGGACTTTTCCTCAAACACTTCACACACATCCACTACGGACTCCGGAGGAATTACTAAAGGCTTTTGTTGCCAGTTCTCTATCCTGCTCACCATCTTTCCATAAGTGGCTAAATTACGTGCTCTGAGAAGTCGAACTGAAAAGCTTTTCTCTTTGTCAAGTTCGCCGTAAAGGAATCTATAAGAGCTTGGCACGCGCGCGTAAGACTGCGGGGAAAGCTTTCCGATTTTCCTCTCGCTGGGGTTTAAGGTAAGAGAACATACGATATCGGGAAAAAAAAGACTTTGTAAAGCACTTTGGCGTATTCCCAGCCAGTAGCGCAAGCTCTGGGATGCGAATGTGAGAGCTGAATTCACAGACAGATCTCTTTTGTGTTCTACTGCATTGCAGTTTAAAACACTGAAAGCGCGAGAGGAGCCCGCGCTCCGCAGCATCTCAATGAGCCGGACAAAGTCATTTAAACTGCTCAAATTTGACTCCTGTTTACTCCTAAAAGACACAAAGGAACATTCTTGTCCGTAAAAGAGCTGTAAAGACTTATCGCCGATGCCGAGGTCTTCGCAAAGTGGATGTTTTATTGTATCGTGTTGAAAACGTGACCGGGGAATTCAAAGACTGCAGGAGAAAATAAGATTTTTGCCGAAGGAAGCGTTTATAGAGATTAATCGGTAGCGAGCCTGCCGTGGACCAGAGGAAGCTGCAGATAGAGAGTGAAAGGAAGAGAGAGGAAGAGAGAGAGAGTCATGGGGAGCAGGAGCGTTGGCGCAGTGCACTCCGCGCGCTGCTACCTCGTGCTTATCCTGCAGCTGCTGACTCAGCTCCCGCGCGCCAATTCAGTGCTGCGCTACCGCGTGGCAGAAGAGGGGCCGGCCGATGTGCATATTGGGAACGTGGCTTCAGAGCTGGGGCTGTCCACCTCTGGGATCGGGACTGGTGATGTCACTTTTGCTTTGGAATCTGGCTCAGAATACTTCAAAATTGACAACGTCACCGGAGAGCTTACTACAGGCAGCAAGAGGATTGACAGAGAGAAGCTGCCGCAGTGTCAGATGATATTTGACGAGAACGAGTGCTTTTTGAACTTTGAGGTGTCAGTCATAGGTCCCCTACAGAGTTGGGTGGATCTCTTTGATGGCCGTATTGTAGTCACAGACATCAATGACAACACCCCCACTTTCCCTTCACCAGTGCTCACGCTGTCTGTTGAGGAGAATCGGCCAATCGGCACTCTCTATCTTCTACCCACAGCCACAGACCGTGATTTTGGTCGCAATGGCATTGATCGGTATGAGCTTATCCAGGACAGTAGAGATGGGGGGTCATCTTTGCGGCGGCCTGCGAACGGGCCTACTAATGGGAATGGTGGCGACCGAAGGAGAGGGTCAGAAACAGGGGCAGGACCTGCCAGCAGGAGCAGTGTGTTTGAACTGCAAGTTGCCGACACACCTGAAGGACAGAAACAGCCCCAGCTGATTGTGAAAGGCCCTCTAGACCGTGAAGCACGAGATTCTTATGAACTCGTGCTACGGGTTCGCGATGGCGGTAACCCTCCCCGCTCCTCACAAGCTCTTTTACGAGTGTCCATCACGGACGTCAACGACAACAGTCCGCGCTTTGAGAGAGCCGTGTATGAAGCAGAAATGGCAGAAAACGCCCCACCTGGCACACCTGTCCTGCAGGTGCGCGCCACAGACCGTGACGTCGGCGTGAATGGGCAGGTTGAGTATGTGTTTGGAGCAGCGACAGAATCAGTGAGACGCCTCCTGAGGTTGGATGAAGCATCAGGTTGGCTGAGCGTTCTGCATCGCATAGACCGCGAGGAAGTTTCACAGCTACGCTTTACTATCACAGCTCGTGACCGCGGCCAACCACCTCGCACTGACCGCACTACAGTTGTTCTAAATGTAAGGGATGAAAATGACAATGTACCCATAGTGGAAATTCGAAAAATTGGACGAATCCTTGTTCGGGACGGTGCTGCAATGGTTCCAGAGAACGTGTTGGTGGACACTCCAGTAGCGTTAGTGCAGGTGTCAGACCGCGACCAGGGAGAGAATGGTGCGGTTACCTGCACTGTGGTTGGGGATGTGCCATTCACGTTGAAACCGGCGGGTGAGACAGCCCTAGCACCTCCACCTGCCACGGATGATGCCTTTGAACGAAACAAAAAGAAATATTTTCTCCACACCTCAGCACTTTTGGATTACGAAGCTACTCGTGAGTATAGTGTCACTATCGTGGCAGTGGACTCCGGTAGCCCAAGCCTCTCAAGTAATAGTTCCCTTCTGGTACGTGTGGTGGACATCAATGACCACGCTCCCACTTTTGCCCAGAGCTTAGTGGAAGTGCATTTTGCAGAAAATAATGCCCCAGGAGAACGAGTGGTCACAGTAGTGGCTTCTGATGCAGACAGTGGTAAGAATGCAGAGATTGCATACTCACTGGACCCATCTGTTAATGGAGCTTTTTACATTGATGCCGATAATGGGGATATTCGTGCCACTGGGGCACTAGATAGAGAGCAGAGGGAACGCTATGAATTTCGTGTGATAGCTCGAGATAAGGGCACCCCGTCTCTGCAGGGCTCTGCTACTGTCGTAGTCCAGGTCACAGACAGGAATGACAATGCCCCCAAATTTGTCCAGGAAGTCTTCACATTCTATGTCAAAGAGAACCTGCTCACCAATAGCCCCGTCGGCATGGTGACTGTTACTGATGCAGATGAAGGTGAGAATGCAGAGTTGAGCCTTTTTGTTGAGCATGATGAAGAGGAAGGTGGAGAGGAGGGCAAAGAGGGAAAGCAAGAAGTTTTCTCTATTGAAAATAACACTGGAACCATTTTCTCCTCTGCATCCTTTGACCGCGAACGACGTAACACGTACTCATTCCGTGTGCGTGCTGTTGATGGCGGAGAACCGCCACGATCTGCCACTGCCACCGTCTCCCTGTTTGTCACTGATGAAAATGACAACGCGCCATCCATCACATCACCCTCTAATGAATCATACACCCTTCTGCCACCGGCTAGCGGGGCTCGGACTGTAGTCCGCACAGTCTCAGCAACCGATGGTGACACAGGGTCTAATGCCGATCTCCGCTATGCTCTGGTAGGCGGAAACCCTTTCCGTCTGTTTGAAATTGGCTCTAGTAGTGGGGTCATAACCTTGGCAGAGCCCCTGGAGAGAAGACACAGGGGTCTGCACCGATTGGTGGTCCGGGTCAATGACAGCGGCGTGCCTTCCCTGTGTGCCACGGCACTGGTGCATGTCTTCATCAACGAGAGCTTGGCCAATGCTACGCTGGTGGATGCACAGGTGAGACACATTGGTGCAGCACTGCTGTTCAAATAAACACGACAAAAGGGTAATTCAATATAGTGAAACACTAACAGTTTGTGCTGTTGAACAATAAGCTAGTATAAAACAGTGACAAGTGACAAGAATTGGAACTGAGTAGTTATTTTATTTAGTCCTTGTCAGGAACTTACTCATAACTTTGCACAACTAGGAAATCCTAGCAGAAAATAGCACTTTTAAAAAAAAATATTGCTGTTTATAAATATTCATGCATCAAATTGCTGTTGACCCACATTGGATATTGGATAGAAAGAAACATACAGATGCAAAGATGAAAGTTACACAAACATGCTCACATACACAGTCACACTTGCCTGCGCAGAATAACTATGATTGAATATCCAAGCCTTGACATGATAATTGAGAAGTCTGGGCCTTGCAGTGGAGATGAATGTGTATGTGTGCGTGTGTGTGGTTCAGCAGACAGAGCTGTAAAATGAGGATGCAGTTATCAAAGGGCAGACACACCATTTATGACTTTCCATTTTTGCTCTTTCTCTCTTTCTGTATGGCTCTCTCCCTCTCACTCAGGTGGCCCGCAGCCTTGCAGTCCCCCTCTACATGGATATTGCAGGTGACCCAGACAGCGAGAGAGCTTTGGGTAAACAACGCCTGAGCGTTGCCATCGGTGTCCTGGCTGGTGCTGCTGCAGTTATTCTGGTGATCCTTTTGGTTGTGACAGCACGACAGTGTGGGGCGCAGGGTAAGAATGGCTATGAAGCTGGGAAAAAGGAGCCAGAAGAGGACTTTTTCAGTCCACAACCTCCCCCTCTACAAGCCCAGGGCTCCCAAAACGAACGTGGGCGCAAACCACGCAGAGACAAGCGTAATAACGGTACTGCCAAATCTGAGCGTTCTTTATACAGTGGAATTATGACGGTGAATGGCTGCAGACGTGGGGGAGGCGATGAAGAAGAGGAGGACGAAGACGCTAGCAGCGCCAGTGAGAGGATTGCAGCACGCTATTGTGCTGCAGCTAACGGAGACCCAAGCAGTCCAAGACTAGGCTCAAGACGTCACCAATCAAGTCCAGATCTGGCCCGCCACTACAAGTCCAGCTCTCCTTTGCCTGCAGTTCATCTTCAGCCCAACTCACCACCAGTGGAAGGCAAGAAGCACCAAGCAGTGCAGGAACTGCCCCCCACTAACACCTTCACTGGCAACGGCACCGGTAATGCAGACGCCATGTCACTCAGCTCAGACCAGTGCTCCGATTACGGCTGCCAAACTGTCAAGTACAGCAAACAGGTAAGAACATAAACATCTATGACTCAGTTTCACCATTGCACCTTCAACAAGTACAAGCAGGCCATGTTCATCAAGTGTTTTGTACAATTACGAATGTCCATCACGGATTTGTACTAGTTCTGGATCATTTTGGCCAGCAAGGAGTAACATTTGCCCAAAATGTTACAAGGCCTGTCAGGGCATAAGCTTCAAGCTTGAACTAGATTTGGATTCCAAAACTAACCTAAATTAATTAAGTCCTGTGGGATATTTCTGTATTAATATAGAAAAACGCTGATAGCCATTGTATTACTCCACACATTTTCTTTGTTTCTTTGAGTATACTGTAATTAGGTTTTCTAAGAAACAATCAGGTTAAATGGAAGTCGGTGTCTACCTCAGAGAGAGAGAGAGAAAAAATGTGGGATAATGTTTAAGATAAATAAAGTCTACCTGTGAGATGTATTCACACTGTGAGACAAAAAAAAACACAACTGTGGTGTATAAAGTAACAACTGTGAAATATAGTCAAATTGTACATCGGGGCATACTGCCAAGTCAAATATATTAATATTTCTAACATATAAAGTAGCAATAGCGATATTAAAAAGTCTCAACTGTGAGATATAAAGCCACATTGCGAGATATAATTGCACAATAGGGAGATTGAAATAACGAGAAGTAATAATTGCGTGATGTAAAGTCATAATTACATTTTAGAGGTGGAAACAGGTTTCACTGGATATATAACAGATCGTTTTATGCAGTTAGGGTACAATATTTTGCCCATATCTTGTCAAAGTCTTTTGGGTTATTTTGCGGTTCTGAGTTGAATTCTACTTTTAGCAAAATCCCATCCCATCAAGATCTAAAGAAAGTTGTAGACAAGAACAAATGTGACAACTACTGCAGTCAGCCTGTACTGTTGTTGTGTTACTGCTTGTGGAGTGGTTAAGGTTATATGGTGCTAACTGCCTGCTCTCCTTTCCAGGAGTAGCTACTGAAAATAGACTGTCGAAGAGAGGAGAAATGTAACCCATTTTCTCTCACACCACCATAGATCTCTTTCCACTTGCTCAGTCTCTCACTTTCTCTCTTGCTTTCTATCATTCCCTCCATCATACTCCCCTTATTTTCTACTCCTTTCCTCGTTCTTTCATTTTCTGAGACATGTTTGGAAGTGTTAAATATAGAGCGGAATATATGTCTACCTGCTTTGAGCAGAACTGGCCAGTGTGTTTGACAGCATATGCATAAAACGCCTGAGAGAGAAACTACGCAGGCTTGCAGAGTTGTCTTTTTTTTACTTAATCTGTCATCTTTACACTTTTATCCAGGTCATAGATTTAATACAGCATATCCAAACTGCTAGCTTAGCACTTAACGGAAGCATTAAAAAAAGATTACCTGTGCACCCTTTGACAGGCGCTTTGGACTAAGCCCGAACCAAAGGGTGGCCTCGTACTATAGAGAGACATGGTTAAATTGAACACTGGGATCGCATTACATTTTCTGACAGGTGTTGGGAGCTTAAACCAAATCCGCCGAGGTCTACACGCAAGATATTGAGTCCTAAATGACATGTCATTTTTGGTCTTTTTAGCATGACTGACAGTCGGATTGTAAGTCTCTTTACCCAGAGCCTAAAAAACAGCTGATGCAGTCGTTAGGGAGATGTGCGCCTCGCAAGACCTAATCAATCCATCCACACTGGTGTGATCCTGACCACAGTGGGTGGGTTAATCCAATACCGAGTCAATCCTCTTAATCTGCTGACATTTTTTTTTCTCGACTGAAAATGCTTAATAGAGAATTCGGATGTGTGTTTGTGTGCTCCTGCGTGTGTGTTCATACTCGGCCAAGAGTTTGGGGTGAGAGTGCGTTAATGCTTACTGGTGAGTTTGTTGGACTCATTCTGACGGTTTAATCAATTATTGATCACACTGTAATTAACTCCTCTACCGCGGAGCTTTGTGACCTAGCCTAACTTGAGCTTGGTGTAGATGTATGTGTGCGTTTGGCTTCCATGTTGGGATGGTATAGCGTGATGGCAAGCCAATACCCTACTGCTGTCTAAATTTGCAAACAGGCCCTTGCGCGAAAGCATACATAAACGGCACTCTCAGAATTGAATGCCGATGAAAATGGAAATCCTTTTGACCTATATATGTCTCTCTCTCTCTCTCTTTCTCTCTCTATCTTGCATCTCTCCTATCTTCTATAAATGCACAACTCAGCATGTTCCTAAGTGAAACTCTGAACTCCCTCTTTGCTGCAGCGCACTTTTTTTATAGCCCCTCCCCCATCCGCCCACTCACGCCAACACCTATCGACCAGCTGCATTCCTGTCCCCAAGGCGGCCCACGTTCCTATCATTTGAATAGACAGAGCGGCAATCAATATACTAGGCTTGTTAATGTTGTGAGCGTCGACACACACCTGCAGACACGCCACTCGGGTGTGCAGGGTTAACGGTCAGACAGGTGGGCATTAGGTGAGTCTGTGTAACTCAACACACACGCTCGGGATCAGGCAACAGGTCAGATGGATAGTCGATATACTTGACACTCACACTTGCATGCTCACGGGGGCCGTGCGTATGCTAGTGAGGGCCGACTCCAGAGATATATATTATAAATTAATGGAGGAGACCAGTGATGGAGAGGCCAGGAGACAGTGGTAGACATATGGAGGGATACAGTAAGAGAGAGAGAGAGAGAAATGAGGGGAGATTGCTAATGCTCACCTCACTCTTGCAGGGCTGTATTGATTTTCATTGGGAAAGCATTATGGAAGCTTTTACATGGACGTGCACTGCAATGGTTATAAAGGATTGAGAATGATGGTGGAAGTATGTGTGTGTGTGTGTGTGTGTTTGACCTAGCAATGTTATTGTTGAAAAATGTCTTGAAGTTTATTTTTTTGTTTGTTAGATTTTTTTTTTTTGCTAATTTTGAGGAGAAAAGAGGAAGAGTGGTTCTTATTTCACCTCTAAAAATGCCAAAAGTTAGTAATTTTGGAATGGAGTGATTAGTATCAATATTATAATGTAAAGCAATTAAAGGTCCCCATTTAGATGCATGCATATACAGTATGAGTTTGCTCTGTTTCTGCATCATTGTTTTCTGATTGCCTTTCTGATCGCATTTTATGTCAGACGCTCAATTAAAAGCCATTTACTGCAAATGCATGTACACTTGCAGTAAATAAGCTCAGTGCTATGTACTTCCCATAAAATTGTGTCGGACATCTGTGAAACGCAGGGCAATAAAAATGACAGAGGATGCTTTTCAGTGACCAAGTGTAACGCACTGAAAAATGAGAGGTTAATAATTTATAGATGACACATTAGGTTAGTAACACCGATGGCCATGACCAGATGGGAGGTGTTCTCATGTGACCACCACATATCTTTGTAACAACAGTCATTAGTGCAAGGTTAACTCGTTTATCCTGTAAAGTTGTAATCTTGTATATTCCTTAAGGGTAACTGAATGTTGATTGAGAAGAGAGGTCATAGTCATATATGTAAAGCAGTAAGCACAATCTTATGTTCTTTGTTATATTTTCAAGGTTCCAAATATGGAGACTTTTTGATTTACTGAAAAGCTGTTCATGCAGAGACCTGAAAGTCAGAGTGAATTGTCGTTCGCAACCCATTTTACTTTCTTAATGTGACATATTTTCAATTGAAACAAGATATTCAGCAAGAAACAATGTAGAGGGGAATCAATTGCATCTTGAAAAGTGAATGTTTTATACCAGAACACAATCAACCAGAATTCGAATTTGCTAAGATAATGCATAAAATCCTGTTTGACTCTTGCTTGACATTATTCAATGGCCATTTAAAATACCAAATAAAGCTTTATGGACTATATAAATAAAGCTTTACAATTAGCTCACCTCCCACATTCATGCTGTGTTTCTTTTCAGTACAAATTGTAATTCTGAAAAGCAAAACTGAAAATTTCATTTTCAAGTAGGTCATATGGAAAGAAATGCTGGCAAAACAAAATTTTATTAAAATGTCTTCCTTCAGTGTCCATTAAGGCTTTGTTTGCCACATTGTATAAATCTGAAATGAGTCAGAGAGTCAAGGCTGCCATAGTTTTGTAACGCGCAGACCTGCTCGCTTGACTGTTTCAACCTCAAAATAAGACACGACAGGGTATTCCTTACCCACATCCTCCCAGACAAGCAGCAACAGAACCAAGAAAACACACACACATTAAGATGAGAAGCAAAGGTGCATGAGGAGATGAAAAGTTCCCATCCTCTTACATCAGTTTCTAGCACAAGATCTAGGCCATGACTTTTAACTGTTTCTTTCTCTGTGTCCAGACAGGGAAGAGTGTTCAGTTTGTTTTAGTCTGTCCTCAACATGTAATGACTAATCAGTATTTCAGAATATCAGTAGCCTATATTTCTATCAGTGCTTTTATTGTCCATGAGCTGGAAAAAATAAGGGATTCCAGTGATATTGTTTCTCCATGCTTTTAGCATTATAGCTGTTGTGTGAACTCTTCTTTAGTTTAGTGTGATTTTTGAAACTATATATTTATCATTATAGTTATTGTCGTTGCTGTGAACAGGCCCTCTTTTTTGTGTTTTAGATGAGAGTGTTTAAGTTGTTTTAGAATATTTTTAGTTAAATTCTTATTTCTTAGTACCACATAACTTAGTTTACAGTCATTTATGTATTCACTTCATTTTCTGTAAAAAAAAAAAAAAAGTAATATTACATTTATGTTGTGGATTTTGAAGACTAATCTCATCTACTTATATATAGGATGCATTTGAGTGAACATATTAATCCGTCTGCAAAGTGGTTTAGTTTACCGGTATTCAGTTCTTCCAGCTCATGCGGGTTGATCCCCAGTGTACTATGATTGGATTATTTAAATAAATTCTTTTCCAATATTTTCCTTCTATCAATTCATTGCTAGCGCATTGTTAATATCTTGCAGTGTTGCAGTTTTCTCATCATATTTTGGCAACAGCTTGAAATAAAATTATTCGTTCGAGTTGTTTTCAGCCCTTTGTTGATGGAACAACAAAACAAAACAAAACCCCCCCAAAAATGTAAACAAATATTTTTGTTAGTGATTTTGTTGACTAGATGGATGCTGACGGAAACCCCTTTTTAAAAAAATGCTAATAGAAACGCTGGGATCAGAATTATTCTTCATAATCTTTCAACGATGCGCCATACCCTAGCTCTGCAGCCAAAATATCATCTGGCCAAATGTTTGATGGTTATTATTAGAGATATTCCTGTGCTGGCAGCACTCTAAAGGCATCAATTCCATACAAACCAACACACAGAAATACACATTCTTACAATTAAGCACAAACTAAACACACACTCAGAGTAGGCAATTAAACAAACAAACCCACACAATAACACACCTCTTTGTTAGCGCTACGTATTGTTTCTTCAGCACACTGCTGGCATTGAGTGGAAAAGCTCGAGCATTTAGAGTCCCAGTGTCATTTCCTATTCAGCTCTTACTGAATTGCATTCATATTTGAGCCGGCATTAACTCGGCTCTCCGATTCCCTGGATCCCCGTACTGAAGGTTCTCGAGGGGTGATCCTTTTGTTGTGGTCTGACTGTAGCTCTGTGGTTCTACAGTTACAGTTCAGGGTTACCCCAGTGTCATGAACCAGCCTGAGTATTCATCTTTTATTCAAACACCCCAGGCTGCTTCTGTCACTGCCTGTCAGACAAAGAGAGAGAGAGTTGCATACTTAAACCCCTGAGTAATGAAAGAAATAAAAGATAATAAATATATAATAGGTAATAAATAAATACTAGAAAAAGAGAGTGAGGGAGAGAGAGCAGCTATTTATGGCAAATTTAGATATTACTATGTATGTGTGTGTGTATAACATTTCTGTGATTAATTAGTAAATGGAATAAAATGTAATTCACCAGAAATTGTATGCCAGAAACGTCCTTTTTAAAAATTGCAGGTTGAAAGATTTAAACATTGCAGAAAATTTAAACATTGTAAAAATTGTATTTACATTTTTTTTACAGTTAAAATATTTATAGCTTGAACAAATATATATTTTTAAAAAATGGGTTAAATTGAGAAGTCATATCCTCAGAAGGCAGTTACTTGTTTCTTGTAGGTAAATGAATCAGTGTCTGATTCATTCAACAATGCTGAATGAAAAAAAAACTTTGTTGGCAATAAAACATTTAGTTATTAAATTTAAATATGTTTCTCATTCCTCAGTGAGTTAAATGAATGATTCAACGACTCACGCATAAAGACACTTTTAATTGCATTTTAAAAAATAATAATAATAATAACTTTTTAGTTGACTCAGTCATTAACACTCTTTAAATAATGATCATTCTTTTTTTTAATGGCTTCCATATAAGATTATTAATAAAACACGAGTTATTTGTTTTATACAATGACAAAACGATTATAAATTGATTTGTATGTATGCTTTCAAGTATTCTTCATTTTAAACAGCTGTGATGACAAATTAGACCATTGCGTTTTTTAAATAAATGTTAAAAAAAAATAAATGCCAGCAGTGCAAACACTACACTCCAAAAAAATGTAGGTAAAAAATAAATAAATAAATAAGCTTTTCTGGTTTATCTGGCAACCCAGCGCTGGTTAAACATATATAAACCTATAGCTAAAAGATGCAGACTCCATTGCCATATTTTAACATCAAAATAACTTAAATTCAGTTTCATAGTAAATAAAATCAGGCAAATGCATTTCCATCAAACGTCTCATCTCTATATGTTGCATTGTGTGAAATAAGATAATTTACAGCAGAGTAAAGACTTTATAGACTAAATTAAATGTAAATTAGCTCACTTCTGAATAGGATGCAAAGCCCATGCTCTGATGTTACATCGCAGTATTGGAATATTTCTGTTTTAAACCACAAAGGCGAGACGATGGATATCACACAAGCAACATTCAAACGTTGCGCAGGAGTTACTGTTGTCTTAACATCAGTATCAGTATGATATAGAAACATCTGAAATTGTTCTATAATATTTCTCTTGTGACCCGTATAGTGAAAAAACATGAGACAAAAACACATTTCGCGTTAAACAGGTTGTTTTTTAAAAAAAACATGTATGAAATAAAGCTGCTCTCAATTTGCATTGTGTTAATCATTTTAATTATAGGCCTGTAATAGATCTGTTTTAAAAACACTTTTGATGAGGAGTAAGCTAATAGCCTAATCTATGAATGACTGCAGGGCAAATTAATTGTAATTTAATAATAAAAGTATCCTAATAATACTATTATTCCTAAAAATAAAAAGAATGTAATGGGACTGCATTAACTGGAAATGCCAAATCCTCTTAATATTGCTAATATTAGATGCAATTGACTATATCTGGCTAAACTCAGCAGAAGTTATTAAATGACCTGCTTGTCCGTCCTCTACGCCACTGCACTAACCTAATGACTGGCTTACAAATAAACTGTCCAACGCTGGGAAAGAAACAAGCCAACAGTCTCAACCCAGCGGTTGGGTTAAAAAAAATAACCTGCATTTTTTACAATGTAATGAGATCACGTTGACACTACATATGCACTATATATCAGTATGCATAACCAACAATAAAGGCCACAGTCTTTAATTAGCATTTTGGTCTGTTTGGACTTGCACACTTAATTATAGGACTGTAATTAGGGATTATACCTTGGCTCAACGTTTTCTTGCGAAAAGAAACTCAGGAAGGGAAGAAGATAAAAACGATGAGATGAGATTTTCTGTCCTCCTTTCATCACGTTGTTAGGCCACTGCATTGGCTCACTAATTCCTAACTGCCCATTTACACAGAAGCGTGTCCAACCGCGGGATGTGTTCATGTATGTGCAGTCAGAAAGTGTCAATCAAATAAAATAAGCTTGTTTTATTGATTTCCTCACATTTACGGCATTGTTCGCAGTCCATGTGTGAACAGCGTGATGATGGGGTGGAAGAATAATGGCTAAATGCAGCAGCACCGGGACTCATGAGGGTTGTGAACTATAGCCTTCGAGGCTGCCAGACATACTACTGTGACATTATTATGCATACAACCACAGATTGTACTCTTTACTTGCTTTGTTTATCCAGTTTTGTTTGTTTATTTGAATATTGCACCATTTAAGACACTCTATAGGAGACTCTATAGATATAATCTTTTGCTCTTGTGCGCTTTTGCTGCAAAAGCGCTTTTCATGTAGAAGAAAAACTACTTGTCGTTCTCCTTGGATACACCACTATACAGTCGTCCGCCCCCCTCCGTTTCATCCCACTGGTGGAAAATGAGTGTGTGGGCAAGCCAGGGCCTGTGGGCCTGTTCCTCTGTGTGTGTGTGTGTGTGTGTGTGATCCCTTACACCTGCCTGTACACGTCGACAGGAAGCCCACAGAGATAAGGCATGATGCTTTCCTCACACTGCCCAAGTGTAACAGTGTTCAGAACAACACCCACCACGCTTCAAATAATGCTAAAAATGTTTGAAAGTAAAGCAACCGAGGCAACACACTTTCTAACCCTGAATCTAAATCCGACACCCTTCTCAATCTGGATCGCACACACACACACACACACACACACAGTTTTTTGATGCGCACACATACAGCAACACCCATAAACACCCATGAACACAACCAGCACACACACTCACACGTGGCACCGGCCCCGGGGGAAACAACAGCCGCCTGGGCGAAAATAAAACTCTTCACTCGGTTAGAATTAAATCAAAGCGATGCAAATCAAATGGCCAATTAAAGCCACAAACACGTTTCCTGGGAGATGAAATGCTGACGCCTAATTGGTTGGATAAAAGGGGCAATACATCTAAGAAGACAGACCTGAGAAGGACGTTTTGGAAATGCAGCAGTGAGAAGAGATTGTGTGTGCGTGTGTGTGTGTTGGGAGATTCGCTGAACATAAGTTAGACTGTCAACTATGTGGGCCGTAAGTGCTTCGTTTTCTTTGTAATTTAAAGGAAGCACTTTGCTAAGCGAAAAGCAGAACGTGAGATGGAGAGGCTTTTTTTTGAAGTTCAACTTTCGCACAGTAGTTCTTCAGGGTTCTCACAACATAGAAGGGATTTTAAAAACGTTTGTGCCGGGAAAGCAGCTAGGAAGAAAGCAAACGTCTGATATCTATGCACACACACAAACACATTCAAGCTGTGGCTCGGGCTTCAGTCACACGACACGGTCAGACAACTCCCGCTGAGATGTCGCAGTTGCAGTATGTGTTTGTGCGCTGGCTGACGAGTGAACGCGGCTTATGAGGAGAGACAAATTCACAGTATTTCACAGCGCGCGCAGCGGAAATGCCCGATTAACTGATATGATCAAATAAGTGAACAAGAGGAAATGTCAAAGTGAATTTTCACATTTGCATTTCTTTTGGTTTCCCAATTTTAACTGATGGTTGTCAACTTCAAACCTTCACCGTTTAGCTGTTTTATCTAATCATTCTTGTGAAAAAGATGGACGCTTAATTGTATCGAATGTGCACTTGTAGTTTACTTTAAATCTTAATAGTATACTTTAGAAAAAACTATACTTACAGAAAATCAAAGCCTTAACCCTTACTTTTGTGCAAGTGTACATAAGTGCAACTTTAATAGTGCTTAAATGTTTACATTTTCTTATGTTTTTTTTTAAATAATCACATTTATGTGTTGACCGACTTAAAAATAGCACTTGTAATGTGTCATTTAATATATATTTGAAGTTAATATAATGTACTAAATTGCAAATGTATAATTGCAGACGTGTAGTTATAAATATGAATACATGAATATATATCGTTTTTTTAACATTAGTTAATGTATTAAGTAACATGAACAAACAATGAAAAATAGATTTATTACTGTATTTACTCATTAGGTAATAAAAATACAATCATTCATTGTTAGTTCGTGTTAGTGCATCAACCAATGTTAACAATGACAAATTGTGATTTTAATCATGCATGACACTAAGATTAATAAACACTGAATAGGTATTGTTCATTCTTAGTTCTTGCTTACTGATGTTGTTAAGTTATATTAACTTAATTGTAACCTTATTTTAAAGTGTTACCAACATTTCAATATAAATGTTGTTAAAGGTTACATAAAAGGTTTGGAACAACTTGCGAGTGCGCAAATGATTAATTTTCATTTTGGGGTAAACTATCCCTTTAAGTCCTACTTAAGTGGGGCAAAAAAAATCACTACATTTAATTTAATTCCAGTTAACATGCAATTAAGCATCCAAAGATTTTTATTCACTTTCTTCTAAAGTATATTATCTCTCTCTCTCTCTCTCACTCTGTCTCTGTCACACGCACAATCACGCACCGTTAGTGCTGAGTTGTGGGCTGCAGTTGTTTATTGTTGCTAAATGGATTGATTTTTTTCCTCCTCATATGTTGTGTATTTCCAGAGGCGCAGCTATCAACTGTTTTCCCCCCATTTTGCTCTCTTCTAAGCTTTTAGGGTTAGTGATACGGGTTTCAAACACCATTCCGGTGAGTAAATAATGACCAAAATTTGGCTGAACTAACCTTTTTTTGCTTTTTGTAGTATCAAATTTTTATATCCGTCTGGCCACAATCGCTGACCTGATCTCAGGTTACATCAGCATTGCTTAAAATACAGTGGTTGTGACAGTTTAAGTATTTCATAAGAAAACATGAACAACAATCTCCCTTAGGAGCCCTGTAAGCCATCAGTTCTATTCGGATCTGATAAAGCGTACAGTATGATATTCCCCATAACATTTGACATTTGTTTGAGCCGCAGGCTAGTGGTTAGACACATTGATCTGTGGTGAGAAATGAGGGTTCGAATCTGGCGTTGCGTCCAGATTCTGTTCCCCTCATCATTTTAGGTCATCTGTCCTCTTTCTCTCTCAGTAATATGTTGAAAAGTATTAATTAATTATGACATCTGTAAATATACAGTATGTAATAGATACATGAGGCATCATAAATGAGTTCCAAACGGATGTTCAGGAGGAGCTTGTTCGTCTAATTCTGCTAATCATGCCACGAAGGATATATACACAGCTGTTTAACTCGCTCCTTTGATAGTTCTCCTGGCATCCTTCCACCACCCTGACTCCACCTTAATTTCTATAATTAAATACGTCCGGGAGGTGGGAGTCGGCTCAAGCCCCCTCATTGTGGACAGTAAACCAAACCAGTTTACATTCATCACACTCAAGTGTAAAATGAACAGGAACTCGTGAAATTGATGTTTACAACAACCTGGTCTTTAAAGAGCGAGACCTAATATTGTCAGGTGTCTTTATGATGCTTTATGCTGGTCGTTATTCCAGTGGATTGGTATTTATTAAAGCACAGAGTGATTTAATGTTTGCATTTAATGGGCTGAATATTTTATGGCCTAAAATGCTAGCAGGGAAAAAAAAGGAAGGTTGCAGAAGGGAGTGGAGAGCTGGACGGTATTTTGAAATTGTCACGCTATGCTAGTAGTTAGCTACTTCTTTTTGCAAATGTTATTTTCTTATTCGTACAATGGTAGTCAGCATTTACACTTATATACATATATTTACATTATTTATATTAAATTCCATTCATTTACACTAAATTTCTAAAAAATCTGCTTAACAGAAACAACAGACTTCATGTTAAACATGTCATTACCAGTAGTGAAATTGAACAAAATATGATTTTATTTGTAAAAATTAATTGAATAAATACTAAGTTTAAAATTTTTTATTTTTTTTTAAACAAACAAATCCATTCCATTTGATGACATTAATTGCGATTAGTAGTTTGAAAGCATTTAGCATTTATTAATTGCATCAAAAATAGTTGTGTGTGTACTGTGTATATGTATAAGGTTTTTTTGGCCTGTTGAACAAAAAAGTTGCATGGACACAATCCTAATAACTTCATTAAACTGGTGCACCGATTCGCTAAAATAAATTGGTATTTTAAAATGCAACATATGGGACAGAAAAAGTTCATATTTACTCTACAACATTTAATTAGTGCCTAAATTTGTTTGCCGCTTTGTATATTTCACCCGTACTCGTTGAAAACTAACTAGCAAACTGCAAAAAGTGGAAATACTGTCATTCTGAAGCACGGATGTTAACGGATGTTCCCTACTTTTAGTAAGCTACTCCCCATCACTGGATCTTAATTATGCCTTTGTCACAGAAAGGGCCTATTCTCACAGTGGACGTCATGAGATGAACCTAGATGATGAAGGCTTCACAGAGATGAGCGATTGCGTCTGAGAGGAACTGAGAATGGGGGGCGGACTGAAAGAGTGTAGTGTGCTCTGCCTAATAACGCCCCTCTGTGTCACACGCATACACACACTGAGGGTTATTGTCACAGCAACCGCAGCGTGTCGTGAGACATTCGGTTCGAATTTATGTGTGTCACAGGGGTGTGTTTCCCTGTCTGGGCCGCTGAGTGTAGGTGTGTACGAATTTATTGTTTTGTGTTCAGAGACTGTGAAAATCGCATGATTGCTTATTTTCATCTCGTCGCATGTCACCTCAGTGAAAGTTTTTGACAGGAAACAGAGCCAGGATTGCTCGTGCATATGTTCGTAGGCAAAACCGCATGTAGCATAACTGATTAAAAACGCCGTCTTATATAGCATGAGCTCATCTGCATGTGAAAATATCTCATCCGGCACGGGACATACTTATACTGCTCATTATACACAAACTGCAAGACATCCTTACTCACTTCATTATGCATTGTTTTTATTTTTTTCTGGTGTCTGTAAAAGAACCGCTTTGTTTGGTTGCTGGTCAGTATAAAATGGACAATAGGGGACGGTGTGTGTGTGTGTGTGTGTGTGTGTGTGTGTGTGTGTGGGTGTAGCTTTTCGTCACAAGTGGGTATTCATTAAATTTCTCTGTCTCGCCACAGATATATAGCCATACACACACATGTGGAATTCCTATGCACGGCACACACACACATATGAAGGCAAGGCTGTAGCTGAAGCATCCTGTTTACTTCGTAAAGCACAATGGAGACTTTTATGTGGAAATCTCAGACGATGATGAGCGAAAAGCCATAAATATCACCTCCACACACATACAGTGCTGCTAACATCAGGACACCCTCATTAAGGGAGCATTGTTCTCAGCGAAACGAACCAGGAAGACAAGAAACGACTGTCAAACATGCACCTAATCATTATCTTTCATTCAGTCAAAGCCCAATCACGTATGGATTAGTTTGCCCTCCACTCAAGAGCTTAATCTGTCCCAAACACCGTGTGGTTGGTTAAACAGCTTTGCTTCAGACGATGCACTTTGGTTCCTCTAGGAATTAAGTGCTTACACTTGTTTGACTTTGACTCAGCTGTGGCGCTTTGACTGAAGTTAGATGTCTGGCTTCATTAAACTAATTATAATGGGGAAAACGCGCTGTAAGGTCACGCAATGTGTATAAAAGCCTTAAACAAAAACTAACATTTAAATGGGAAAAATATATTTGTGACTTTATTTATTTATTATATATACATTTTAATTCGAGAGTTATTTATTTAAAGATATTATTTGCAAAAACAAATAACGTTCAAAAAATTTCAAAAATCATGTTGACATGATTAGATACCTCCTGAGACCCAGAAAAAATAATTAGGAATTAATATATATATAATTTTTTTGTGTTATTACATTGTTCAGAGCACTTAATTATATATATATATATATATATATATATATATATATATATATATATATATATATATATATATATATATGTTATAACAAAATGATTTGATATACCATTTTTATTTCAGCAAAATGTGTGTAAAACGGCCATAAATAAGTTTTATTATTATATACAATGGCTACAAATTAAATCAAATTTGCATATTAATGTGTTTTTGGGGCAATGAAATGAGATAACAAGTGTAATAATGGTAGTAGTAATTGACGATATTCTCATAATAATATCTAATATTTCATAGAAACATAATTTGTACAAAATACTTAATCAACATGTCTTTAATATGTTATCATGGTTTTTTTTGTGTTGTGTGATAGTTAGCTGTTTTAAGTTGGAATGCACAATTAAAAAAAACTTATCTGTTATCAGTTATCTGTTTTTGCAAATGAACTCTTCATATATGTAAAGGATAAAACAGTCAGAGGAAAAGGCAGTAAGCAAACATTAGGCTATGCTCCAGAAAAAGAGTGTGTATAAACTTGTATATAAAAAAAACCCTGTGATGTCTTCAATGTCACAGAATTTCTCAGAAATGATTCTAAATACGCTGTTGAAACAAGTTGCTCAATATTTTTTGTCAGACAAAAAAGGTTTTTTTTAGGGTTCTTTGTTGGAAGGAAAGTTTAGAATTGCATCATTCATCCGAAAGAAATCTTTTCTACCATTATGAATGTCATCATTTTGATTTGATTATTATGATTACATCGGTTGCATTCAAATCAATACAAATAATCGAGCGCTGTCATCGTAGTGTAAACGCTGTCGGTGTGAGAAAGGATAGCCCAATAAAGAAGTCATTATGCAAATACCATGCCGACACCATGGCAGATTTAGAATTTTGAAACTTTCTTTTTACATTTCCTTAAGAAATATCATGTTAATATTCTGATCCCAGAGTGCGCATGAACCAAGATTTCAAATTCCGCTCATGGAATTTCTCATGCAAGCCTTCAATCCCTATCCCTTCCCTGCTCCTTATCCTGTCCCCTCTAGACTATCAATAAAAATGTCAAAAAGATGTTTTAAAAGTAGTATAAATCCGGCAAAATATACGGCAGACCCGAGGCACAACGTTATTATTAAAGAGTGTGTAGGAAAGCTCTGATGTCATTCCATTCGCAGCACGCTTGAGAAACTGACAGTGCTCGATTTTGTCCACTGAGGGGCACTGGTGCCCGTCTTCCTCCGTGACTTTGTATCGCAGTCGGTTGATGACCCCGCTGCAACAGTTAATGTGCGCTAATCCGCACTTGTATGTCTGTGTGTGTTTGTGTGCGAGTGAGTGTGTGTGTGTATTCTAGCGCAACCACTTCTTACCTCTGTTTGCTCTCTGCTCTTCTCACGACACGCTCTCCACCTCTCTCTCTCTCTTTCTCTCCGTCTCTCTCTCTCTCTCTCTCTCTCTCTGCAGTGCCTCTTTCACTGCATGGTGATTATTATTCCTCACACAGACTCAGTGCTGATACTCAGATACTGCTGAGCAGCCCTGTAAATCACCTGGAGCTGAGAGAGAGGAAGAAAGAGAAAGAGAGAGAGGATGGGAGATATACAGAGAAAGATGAGAAAATTCAAGGTGGGCCGAATAAACGATCGAGGTTGAAACAGCAAGGGAATTGAGGGAAGAAAAAGGGATGAGAGTTACGGATAAAGAGGAGAAACAAGGGAGAAGGAAGAGAGCCGAAAGGAAGAGTGAGGGGGGTGCGTTAGTGTAAAATGCTGCAGTCAGAGGGAGCCGTGGTGCAGGATGATCATCGGGAGTATCTGTCACGCTATTGCAGAACACATACGCATCTCCGTGACCTTTATCCCGCCGCAGAAAAATGCCAGTCCGGCGCACGCGTTCACTTACCCTTC
Source organism: Puntigrus tetrazona (assembly GCF_018831695.1). Taxonomy (NCBI): domain Eukaryota; kingdom Metazoa; phylum Chordata; class Actinopteri; order Cypriniformes; family Cyprinidae; genus Puntigrus; species Puntigrus tetrazona. Next base: position 9,218,184 of record NC_056699.1, read on the forward strand.
TCATGTCATTGAGCAGGAGACATACAGGAAATTGTAAATGATGTGCGCGTCTGTCCGTCTATCTCCGTCCTAAACAAACTTACGCTTGTCAGTTTGCCACCTGCTCGTATTAATAACTGTCACTGTTTGCTGTGCTCACACACAGGCGAGTGAAATTGTTTTCCGCAGGACAGGCATATGAGTGAATACTAAACTAAAGCAAACCAAGAACGGCAAATCGTCTCTCTGTGTGAGTGCAATTTTACATCCTGCTTTAATGCCTTTAAGCCCCACATTTGTAAATAGTTGTGTAGCGTTTTGCTGCCTTTCGGGCAAGCGGCGCTATTGCAGAAGAAAACTTTATTGCTTACAGACGGCTCTTTCATTGCTCAGGACAAAAGGAAATTCTGTAAAAAATCCTGCTCTGAAACGCTAAGACTTTCTTTCTTCCGCTGAACAGGAAAAAAAAAACATTTTTGAGGAGCACTTTTCAAAGAAAGATTCGTTCTGATTCTTTCATTGATTTGTTTAGCTGTCCATCCAGCGTGATAAGCTATAGATGAATACCCTCCTGACACCCCCAACATTTTTTTTTTGTGCCGTTACATTGTTCAGAGCATAAAAAAAAGAAGATATTTCATTCATAGGTTCTGCTATGTCCTCGGAAGAGGACTTCGGGAATCAATTACAAATAAAAATAAATAAAAAAGACATGAATGAACATGCATTTTAGTTTTCAGGATTTTTTTTGTATAAAGAGAATGATTTAATGGACCATTTTTCTTTTTGCAAAATGTGTGTAAAATGGCCATAATTGAGTTTATTCATTAGATACAAGGTAATCTAATTTGCATATGAATATGTTTTTGGGGCAGCGTGTAATGAATTTTTTTTTTTATAAAGTGAATAATACTTGACAAGATTTCCATGATAATATATAATATTTCATATGATATTAAAATAGAATTTTTTTCCCTATTCTTTATTTGTGTCTCCCAAAATGCGTTTCGTATCAGAAAGCCATATTTTAATTTGAAACTTGAATCACAAAAAATTGTGGCGGCAAGCTAATATGGCATGAATGCTTCAGCAAATGCATTTTTATCTTAATGCTATCACTTAGGTTTAGGGTTTAGTGTAAGTACAAAAGCAACGTGATATCATTTTGCATCGTGACGTTTTTGAGCCTCGTTCCCATGTCCAGCTTGTGGCGTTCTCCTTTACAACACACTCTTGAATGTCACTTGCTCATTCAAGAATCATTCTTTGAGGGGAGATAAAGCAGGCATGTGATTCATAAGGGATAGTCAGTACATGAATGAGAATGATTCAACAATGAACAAAATATCATGAGTCGGGATGCATCACAGCATCGGTTCTCTTATGAAACAAGACAGGGTTGTCATTTTTGTGTGAACTAAAACTTTTATGTCTCTATTTTGGAAGAATTTGATGAGAAATGTTTGAGTTTACATCGAAAACTCTGAAGACTTCATGTTAAAACTTTTTTTTTGTCTGGGCAAATCTGAGATTTTGTTGAAAACTTTTGCTCCCTAGAGGACGTTTCTACAAAATGAGAACAGAATAGACAAGAGAAGAATATTAATAGAAGAGAACCATAAAAACTATAATTTGGATAAAAGTGCGCTGGGATAGTTTGTGCACACTAATTGTGAATAAAACTGATTTTGCAGTTAATGGCAGAGGCCTGAGGGTCTTTTCTGTGCTGTTTGAATGATGTCACTAATTGAATGTACTTAGTTGGAACACGCTATAGATCCATATCCAAATCAGCTCGTCTGAATTATTCATTGTATGCGGCATGCCCTTTCAATATGCAGAGTCATGGAACGCAGAGGAGAGGCTAAGCACTAATTAATCAGGCCTCGTTAATTTCCTTTGAGCCGTCAGGTAAGAGTGTTTCTCTCTAATTATGTTGATGACTGCGGAAAGCAGACACACATACACACGCTCAGGCCTGAAACCTCACAAACAAGATTGTTAGATGTGCATGCACACCGCTGTAGATGTGGACACACACACACACACACACACGCACAAAGGCATGCAGGCGGTGATGCACACCTGGTTTAACAGACAGTCACATCAGTAAACATACACAGACACAGTTGGATGTCATGCTGGAAAGGGAAAGGAAATGGCCTGTGTCAGATTAAAGGGTTGGTTTTTAATGTTTGCCGTCAAAGTCCATTAATATTCTATCAGCTCTGTTTCTGCTGCTGGTGCACTGACTGGACCCCAGCCAAGACCCAAGAACACACACACACACACACACACACAAACATCCAAAAGCCCAACCTTTGTGACTTTAGCCAGAGTCTGCTTTTCACACACATTCACACAGCCAAACCTCTGTGTCTTTAGCCAAACTCTTCTCTCACAAACACAAACAAGCACAAAGCCAAAAGCTTAACCTCTGTGACTGACGCACTTTCAGTTTCTGTCTCCCACGCAAACATTATGCCCCATCATATTGCGACAATATGGAATAGCGTGTGTGCTGCAAACTCAAATTAGTATGCTGTAAAACATTTTTATAAAGATAGCAGTGTGACATGATATACAGGTGCAGTGTCTAAATATGCATTATGTATGCATATTAAACAGCCCCGTGGAACATTTTGTTCAAATCTTTAATGGTACAGACGAGAACAAAGTTCTATGTTCTTCTGTACATTACCGTTTGAAGATTTAGGGATGGGAATATTTTTTTTTATATATTTATTGAAAGATCTATTGAAATAAATCTTTTCTTAAATTGTTACTGTCACTTTTGAACAACGTGATGCATCTTTGCATTTCGTTTTACTCATTCAATCTGGCAATATATGACATGAATCACACTTATTTGGTCTTATAAGAATATCTTGAACTGTCTTAAATGTTAAATATATATATATATATATATATATATATATATATATATATATATATATATATATATATATAGAGAAGCAAGCGACTTGAGTAACAGCTCCATTTATTCACCATTTAAACTCACTTAAAAGAAACAACGATATTAGAGATCTCATTTGTGATTTTTCCCCTTCCTGTAAGAAACCTTCACCCACAGGTTAAACAATGCCTTAATTGAAAGCGTTGCTCAATAGATAATACACAATGACAGTGAGAATCACTCTTAAACTAAGCGTAATGATAACTACTTAGAACAATAGCTTGCTATTTGTCAGGGAAACTGCGACAAACCTTGAGACAAACCTTTAGCTCTTTCTCATTCTCATAATAGTGCTAATTACACTGTTTCTCAACCGCAGAAGCTAAATATTCAACTAAAATTGATTCTGTGCTGCTTATTTGGAGCAACCTATTGTATAGCTACATTACTTATGAAACCTCAAAAATGAGTAGGTGAAACTCAATTCAGTGGGTAATTTCTAGAAACCCTTCAGGCAGATGTGTGGATAAAATGATGCTCTACAAAGTCCTGAAACGTTCATCGCGAGTTACTTTCTGATTTAAATGCTGATATCGTTCTTAAATATGAAGTTAATTAATCTTCATCAAACGAAGCCGTTAGTGTAAATGTGGGTTTGGTTAATCGGTATACAGTGGCAAACAGAAGCCAGCAGTGCTTGGCAATTCAACATGAAATCCGCCGTAATCTGATTGGTTCCACTGTGTCGATAAGACAATGCAGCAAACAGGCTTATATTCCCACCCATGTTATTGAGCCTCTAGTCCCACCCTCATACAGTCAAATGAGTCAACCGTGTACAGTTCTCATAGAAAGCAATGGATTTCGTTGAATTGTGATGACTTTCGGCCAAAATACTGTATATAGTGTTTTTTATTATTATTATTGGCAGATTTTGAAATGTATTCATGTAGCTCAAACGGCAGAGCATGCATGGTGCAGAAATAAAACACATGTCGTGGCGTACTAGTGTTGATAAAAAATATAAAGAAATAAATGGATTTTACAGGGCCCTACCAAGGTCATGGGTTCAATTCCCAGGAAATAAAACAAAAAAAAAAAACTACCTTTAATGCAGTGGAATTCATTTTACATAATAGTAGCTGCAAAACGCATAAATATATACATGTTGATATCACCAGTGAAAGTTCATAAGGTTGTTTTATTATATATTGGCTGAATATGATTTAATTGTTAGTTGCATTTTTAAATTTCCATTCACGTTGTTTTCCCCTGCTGTTTATAATCAGAACAGTCCTGCAACCCATTTCTGGGTCGCTACGCACCAGTTGAAAAACCACTTATATAATGTATCTGTAACTGCACAATGTTTGTCTCTCTAGCGTCCAGGAGAGCCGCGCTCGATGTGTGAGTTAGACCTGAGGAGATCCCCAGTCTTAATTGAAAGGCAGAAATTCCGAGAAAAGTGAGGAGTGGAGTTAGTAAATGATGGTGGGGAATTATGGGTCAATAAAACAGAGTTCCACTGAGACTTCCAGCAAGGGTCAAGGGCACTGCATTGATTGGCTCAACATAACGCTGACTAGAGTATGTGTGTGCGTCTCTTTATGTGCCTCCAGAGATACACACAGAGAAAAGTGTACAAGAGTGGAACGTACAAAGGCAATATTAAAGATTCAAGGGTCTTCTAGGAATGACTGCAAGCATTAGCATCAGATTATGACGCATTATGCTCCAGATACAACATGGAATCATTTGCAAATGATACTATATACTGAATACTCGAGGAATTGAAAGCAGACTGTAATGTACAGTATGTGTGTACAGTAAGAGTCATGAAATGTAGTTTCAAGTTCTTATATCATGTTTCTCACTGTTAAGAGTATGTGTGTTTCATAGAATTATTTGTATAAAAATTTTGGTGCAACATATTTGCAACCGTTATGAATTAGGGGCTTTAACTCTTGCAGATTCGGGAGTAAATGCCCATTGCTGGCTAAATTCATCAGACCCTATCTATGACCTTCTTTAGAGCATGTTGTGTGTTTTGATACTCAAGATGGAAATCCTGTGATAGAGCCATATGTCTGAACCTGAGGCTGAAGACATGAATACAATAATGCAAAACATCCCTGTTAAAGTGCCCTTGTTATGGGTAAGAAATGGTTCATATTTTGGTTTTGGGAGTCTCCAACATCAGGTTGACATGCATGCAAGGTCAAAAAACACTTTCATCGTCTCATAAGCATTTATTTTTACCTTGTTTGCTCAATGATTCGTTTTTTCCAATCCCCTCCTTTGTTTGACTCTAATCTGAGACGATTGGACCGATTTCCTTTTTATAACGCATGTAGTGCCTGATGTTTATGAGCTCAGTGCTGCTTTGTTTACAGTGTTACCGGGAAACCTATATTTTAACGCTTCAAAAGTGGCACCTAGATGATTTTGCATTTTCATTCAGACCAACAATTGGGCAGCAATATGCTAATGTTCATGTTGACATCAACACAAAACTGCTTGGAATCCATTTTAAAAATGACTAGTACAATAACTTTACACATGGTGCACTTCCAGATTTCAAACTTTACAGAATGTTTTAATTCATTATAGAGCTGCATTACACACTGCATGAACAATAACTTTCAAAAATCCATAATAGAGGCACTTAAAACAATTTTCTTAAAAGACAGCAATAGCGAAACACTAGTTACATATTGTGTGAAGATTTAATAATAGCAACGGTAAAAAAAAAAAAAAAAAAAAACTATAATATTAAACTCAATCAAGTAGCCTATTTCTGGTCTGGGTATGTAGTGATATTATTAGCAACACTCAAATAATGATAGTCTCAAACACTGACATTTATTATAGACACAATGCAAGATTAAAAATAAATGTACTTACCTGCAAGGATAAAGTGATTGGTCCTTCCATATCTCTCAATATAAGGTCTTGTGCAAGCAGTATGTTCTGAATAATTCTAATTCTGAATAACAGCCGTCGTGAAATGTGAAAAACAAACAAAAATCTTTTATTCACCATTAAAAATGCATTAGAAACGCATGGCCTTTCTATGCAAGAAATGTCTTTAGGAAGTCTAGGCAAAGATTTTTGAGGTGTTGCTTACATTCAGTTTAAGTCTTACTCGACGTCTTCATCTAACAGCTGTATTGCTCTTGTGATTGATGGACAGACATTAGCTGTTCAGAACACACCTCCGTGATTACATACAACAATAACAATTTTAAGTGGCATATCAGGTAGAATCGTGATGTCACAATACTCCCTAAATCAAAACCAGGTAGAATGGCTCACAATGGTAGAAAGGAATAGCATACTTGCAGTGTGTTGCGAAGGCAGATAAACGTCAATAACATTTTGACTTTTTCATGACCACTTTATAAAACAAAAAGAGTTTCCAGATCAGACTTGCCGTCCCGCAAAACCTCTCAAGTGGCAAAGCCGTGTAAGACATCGGCCCGCAGACAAAACAGATGATTCGTTCTATTAATGTTCATTTGTCGCTTGCTACATTTGACACCTGACACCCATAAAGTCTGATTCATCACCCTCTCTCCTCTCTGTTACGATTCCACTTCCCCCCCCAGTGAAAAATGAAACCATCAGTTAATTACTCTGTTCATTTAACACTCTCTCTCGCTCCCGTTCTCTCTCTGTTCACATTGTCTTGATTAAGGCAGACACTGGAGCATAAAAATGTGCTTCTCATAAGGATGTTCTCCTAACAGCTGTCAGTCATTGCTCCAGTAGACACTGAAGGGACAATGTGGGGCTCGTTTGGATGGCTAGACTTTCCGTTCATTTCTCCTTTTGCTTTCGGGCAGCCTCAACGGGACTTTATGATTTTGTTTGAGACTTTGAATGTGCTGATTTGCTAGTGTGAGATTAGGTTGGGGAGATGGAGTCACACCTATAGATGAAGCCATAAAATACATGCCATAAAATTTTCCACGGGGTGTAATAAAAGGTGTGTTTATTAAATTTCTAACTATATTTTTACATTTTCCAGTGCAAAACTTATGGTTGCAGGGTTTGGCTAAAATGAATAATATCAAAATATTTAATTAACTGCTTTAATTCTGTCTGTCTGTCTGTCTGTCTATCTATCATCCATCCGTCCATTCATCCATCCATCCATCTATCAATCTATCTATCTAATCTGTCTGAGAGATCATTGTAAAACCGGATCAAACAAAGGTCACTTACAGATAATCTTCACTGATGTAATACCTGCTGTCACCTATCATGTTTTAATCCCATGTCTCTCCGCAGCCCCTCAGAAGAGTGACATTTTCTGTGGTGAGTCAGGCTCCTGATCAAGGCTGCTATGATAGTGGAGTGGAGGACTCTGAGACCCCAAGCAGCAAGAGCTCCTCTGGACCCAGACTGGGATCTTTACCGCTGCCTGAGGATGGATATGAAAGGACGACACCAGAAGGGAGCGTAGGCGAAGAGGAGCATGTGGAAAATGGTAAAAAGCCATCTGTGGGAAAGGTCTGAGGCCGCTAGTGAAAAATGACGCACATATGTTGTTTTTTTGTTCTTCTTTCGCTTTAAAGCAACAGTTCACCAAAAATTCAAATTCAAGAGAAAACACAGAAGAATGTTTGTACCTAAACAAAGTCCTATAGACATTTCTCAAAATAGATTATTTTATGTTCCACATAACAAAGACAGTCATAACGTTTTGGACTGTTATGAGGGTGAATAAAAGATAACAAAAAATAATTTTTTGTCTGAACTATTCCTTTAATGACAGTAGCATGGAAATGAAAATCATGCAGGAAACATAAATTAAACAACATAAGATGTAACATAAAACAGCAATGTACATAATTGATAACATAAAACTAAAAGATAAAAAAGAAAAACCCTGACTAAATAATAGGGATACACTGATACCAGGACTGACAGATACTTTTATTTTTGGTACTTGCTGATACTGAGTACTGATACCTGTATTTTATTTTCATTGCATTTAAATAAATAATAGTTGGCTTAGTTCATTTAGTAAATCGATATTTCCTTCTGTTATTTTCACACTTAATTATGTCTATTTAAAATGTCTTCTATAAGCTTTTGTTTCTTTCACTGTTCTTCTTTTTTATGTTCTATGGTACTTTATAATTAAGGTAATAGCACATTAGAGCTGCTCCATTGCAATTGCTCAGTACTGTGATCATGAGTACAGGTGCGTATTATCGGGCCAATACCGATAACAGTATCGGTGCATCCCTATGAAATGCTATTAAATGTCTCAGGGAATTTACAATGACTTTTGTTTTTACTTCTAAAATCTGTGCATTTTACATTGTTTACTGTAAAATTAGTTGAAATATCACATTAGATCTACTTTTTCACAGTATATGATAAAGGAACTTGAAATTTTACTGTGGGGTGATGTATGACCACTGCTGACAATAATTTTATTTATATTTTTTTTATCATGTTTTTGTTATTACGAATTATATTTCCAGCAGTTTTCTTAGAATTTGCCTTGTTCTCTTTTAGTTTGTCCTTCTTCTTTGTAGTATATTACAGCAGTACTCAAACTGACATGAACCTGGTCCCAGACCTTTGGACGCCACTGTAGACAGACAGAGTCATTTATTCTCCAGGGACATCATGAGTGTCTAAAACTTGGCAGCCTGAGCAAAAAAAGTTTGACCTATGACCTACGCATATTTCTGTAGAGACAGTTCCCTGACAGGATATCCTAAAAGTGCCTCTTTTTCTCTTCGTCAGACCCCAGGCAGCTCCCTGATGTGGCTCTGACAGGAAAGTGCACACGAGAATGTGATGAGTTTGGTCACTCTGACACCTGCTGGATGCCTGTGCAACCGTCACCACGCAGACGCATGGAACCACCCCAACTCTCCACCTTCGCCTCGCCCGGCGATAACAACAACAACACGGAGGACGACAGCGACCGAGAGGAAGATGGAGATGGAGGCACAGATAAGAGCAGCGGAGGAAGCGAGGAGGTCCGGGATTCGCTTGCGAACGGAGATCCTCTCGGAACGCTCAGCCGTCGGGACCGGAACAGGAACATGGGCGACCACAACCGCAATCTCCTGAACCGGAAAATGACCTCGGCGTCCTACGACACTTTCAGCAGCGCCGGCTTCGGCCGTCGTCCGGATGAAGAAGACTCACACCCCCCAGAGGTCATCCCGCTTACGAGGACGGGGGGCGACTATAAGACCACCTCGTGCCTCACTCTGTCTCGCAGGGAAGTGTACCTGTGAGCTGCAGGCGGCCCGCGTGCCACGGGGCGGCCCGGAGCAACTTCACTGCATCGAGCAGGAGGATCATCGAGAGACTAGCGCATACCTGTTCAAAACAGGCGTCTTCTCCTTGCCAAAAATTCATCATCTGTTCATTTCTCTAGATGCAAAATATCAAAGTTGAGGAGAAAAAGCGAATCATCTTTTGTTCTTTCATAAACTTGGATTGACTTTGTCAATGGCAAACGTTTGCATGTTAGGCCTCCCACAGACAGGGGGCGATGTGGGGACTGAAGTACAAAATCCAGTCACGGACCACATAAATGGCTCTTCATGAAAATAAAAACATGTAGCATCAGGAAAAAATCCTAACCAATCATAGGGCGACAGTGGCATCTAAATGTTAACTAGTTTCCTGTTGCTGAGCCAATATGGTTATTTAACTACAGTCACGTGGTAAACACTAGACATGTAAATGCTTTCATCACAGACTTTTAGAGAAAAAAAAAAGAGGGACAAAAAAAAAATCCGGTCATCCGTCTTTATCATTTGTAAAGCTACTTGTTTTTCTTTTTTTAACAAATATGGAAATATACTACAGCTCTGAGTAGTGCTTCAAAACTTTCAGATTGAATTCTTCACTATTTCATTGCTTCTGTAATGGAGCAATTATCACAATGACTGTTAAATTACCATCCCATCAGATCTCAGAGTTGAAATCAGCCAATTATGTCATGTGACATACTCTGTACACAGCACAAACATACACACACACACTGATACATGTCTATATCCATTTAGTGCAGATGTGTGTGTAAAAGTGTATGTACTGTATAAACGGACATTTTGGCATACCTGAGGCTTTTTTGAGAAATGGTTTTTTGAAAGTAGATGTAGCATTTTTGCCTGCTTGATCTTCAACTAGTATATAAGACACTGAAGTGTATTTGAATAACTAATCATCTGTGTAAAGTGCATACACAGGGGCATTAAACAATGTTTAGATACATCTATACTATACTATAAACAACAAATATACTGTATCTCATCCCTTTTAAGTAGAGCTCATATTTAAACCAAATTTCTTTAAAGGCAACACTGCATGAGGATAAGCTAATGCTTATTTTGTTAAATAAGAATCAGATTTTGTTGTTTTTCTGAGGATATAACCTCTATAGGAGGGGAGTGTGCGATTGTTTGTGTGCGTGTGTGTGTGTGTGTGTGTGTGTGTGTGCGTGCGCGAATGCAAAGCGAGGTCGGTGAAGAGCTAGATCTTTAATTTAGCCAGAAATGACACACACAACGTAGTTGTTCAAATACCTGTATCACAGTTCAAACAAATTAAGACATTTTAATGAGTCTTTGTTAATCTTACGGCAGCCTCGTCCAGGTCTTGGCATCTCATCAAGCCTCTGGAATTTCAAATTGAGTTTAGGAATGGCTTTTTTTTTAGCTCTTGATATGCATTGTAAGTACAATCTGACTGATAAGAACAAACTGACATGTATTTCACCAACTCTCAGGAAACTTGAGATTCAGTGTGTGTTCTCGGCCCATTATCAACGCTGAGCTTTAGTCCGAATTTGTCCTCACAAGGCCATACTGTTGGGGAGCCAGTTTTCCCGCCCTTTTCCTTTTTCAGACTCATCGTACCTGTTGAGGGTGACGATGTTGAAGTGTGCGTGTTTCCTGGCTTCCCACGGTGAGAAATGCAGACTCATCTCTTTCACTTCACGGAACAGCCTTGGGTCTGGAGCGGGACTGGTGGACTCCAGTCCATCTATGCCAAAATCTGTCCAGCTATTCCTGTTTTACTGGATGCACTGGTGCACAAACTTACCTGAAAAAGACTAGCCCAGAACCTGCGGTTCAGTGCCTGGATGAGAGGAAAATGCTGAACTGGCCTATACAGGGTTTGTGAAACTGGAGGACTCGAGAAGAGGGAATCTGTGTTTCCTTTGCCAGGTTTATAGGCTAAATATGCTGTTATACAGCAGTCTGTAAGTAGTGTACATTATGGGGTGCATAACGGACTACGTATATCAAACCGTGTGTTTTCGTTCTTTCTTTTTTTTTACTGCACGTTTACCTAACAGTTCAACTCACTTACTGCAAAACGGGGAGGGACGGGGAGGGCAAAATAACATTGTGTCTAAAGCGTAACATTCACTTGAACTTTTTTATGAGATAAACACTGAATTCATGTACTCGCCCAACATCTGCCATTTTACTGCTACCCTGTAGAGAAATGACCACTGAACTTTAACCTGAAAGGCATGTTGACGGTCTTTAATCCTGCACCTGTGAGGAAAATGTTTTTTATTTCTCTGTTTTTATGCTATGTGAAAGAGGAGTTTTTGAAGCTCTCTCTCTCTCTCTCTCTCATGGAGTTAATGCGTTCATTGCGTTTGTTATGACAAATAACAAATCAAAAGGGGTTGGAATGGTTTGAAAGTTTGGTATGTGACATGTAAAAGTTTGATTTTGACATTAAAACACCTTTAAACCGTGTTCTGCTTTCTTTTTCGCTCTTGAAACTGCTGCTTGATTCATTTTGCGCATATTGCTGAGCAAGGATGTTTCTATTGCACTCCTGCACCCTGCTGGTAAGAGAAAAAAATACATTCATTGTTATACACAGAGTCCACCCAAAAATGAGAGTTACCCCATGGTTTACTCACTCTCAAGCCATCCTAGGTGTTCATGACTTTTAGCTACATTTAAATAAACGTAGTAAATATTCTTAAGGCATTGTAATGAATGCATAATGTATTATAAAAATGTGTTATAATGTCCCATAAATAATCATAAAAAACATATGTCTAATATTTGTGACTTTTAAGAGTATGCTTATTTATAGCGCACACTGAAAGCCACATTAAATCTACTTTATTTATAATGGTTTCTTGACATTGTTTATTTGAGATTATGGTTGTTTGAGAAAAAATTGTACTATTATTATTACTTATAAATGGTATTTGTCTGCTTTAAGTGAAGCAACACAAGCAAAATGGCAAGATATGAGACTTACTTCATTGTAATTTAGTAATTATCATACTCTTACAAGCTATAACAATATTGAAAGAGACTAAAAGCTAATTACTGGGGAACTACTTATGAGCTTCATACAGATATGAATGCAGATGTTGTTTTTCAGCTTTGTTTTTCCCTAAAATGTATACTTTTGTAATAATGCAGTGATATAATATTAATGCAGAATGAGTGAACTTCAGTTTCAGGCTTTGAAATATTTGTAATGTACCATTAAAACAGGGAATGTATGATATACGATAAAGTATATATTGTTTTCACTAGGGAAGTGCATAACAAAAGTGCTCCACGTGGTTCATAAAGGCCTCCTGAAGCGAATTCATGCATTTTTGTAAGAAAAATATCCATATTTAAAACTTTACAAACAGTAATTTCTAGCTTAAAGAATAAGATGATACTGAGGAATTGCTCGAAACAGATGCAGAGCTTGCTTTCCTTCTGCTCAACAGGGTTTTGGCCTAAAAAAATCTGTCACTCCTGCAGCACTCCATTCGCCTTAAAGAGACAGTTCACCCAAAAATGAAAACTCTGTCATCACTTACTTACCCTTATGTTATTACAAACATTTACGAGTGTCTTTTTGTGAAATGATGGCAAACAAACAATTGATGGTACCCATTGACTTGGAAATGTGAAAGAATACTATAGAAATGAATGGCTGAATGTTTGTTTGTCAACATTCTTGTTTAAAAAAAGAAAAAAATACAGATTTGGAGCAACATATGATTAACATTCACTGATGTGTTCACTTAATTGGGATGCTATAACAGAAAGTTAATCAATATTACTTTCATCTTAACACATTCTGAGCAAGAATCGGTACACAGTACATTCCTTACACATCTCAACAAGTTTAATGTGCAGTATATTAAGATGTGTAAGAAATATACTGTGTACTGATTCTTGCTCAATGTTAAATGTAATGTGAGAGCTCGTTGACATTCTGAAAACGGACAGCTGGATATACTGATAAAATATTGGTCCATTTCCTGAAGTATTTGTTTCATGAGTTCATGAGGCCTGATGCAATGAGTTGGGAAATCACCGGACGTGAACAGGTAAAAAAAGTGATGACTAGAATCATATGCATATTTATTGCATAATAAATGTTCATCCATGGTTATGTTGCCAGATATACGCTAGTTGCAATTTGTTAAACACTTTAACTGCTTTATTAAGTACTGAAACCAAACACAGCATGTGAAAGTTTCATCTGTACTAAGTGCATGTATATTTAATGAACCAACCACTGTTTATTTCACTTTAGTTTATGATTAGATGTATAGACGCTTGTATCCCTGGCATTGTGTTTCAGGGTTTGCACTACTAAAAAAAGTTTTTCTCTCAAAACTACGTGCACATTTATTTATTTTATTCCTTACTGTTAATATTCATTTTGTAGAGTCTTTATTTTCAAATTTCCACAGACCCCCTAGCACACCCCTAGAACCCCAGTTAGAAATCCCGTGGTCTTTACTAAAGTTATACCAAGGTACTGGCTGATGTAATAAAGTATGTAACATTTTGAGGAACTCGCCTGAATTAAAATCGAGGAACTTGCCCCCGAAGGCAGTTTCAATGAGCAAGAGTTCTTTGAAGAACAGATCTGCTCAGGGAGGATGATGTTTTTCAAGGATTTCTTCGTCCCAGCGGAATATAGAAATGCTGCTCTAGTTATGGAAACAGCTCACTTACTTTTAAAATTTTTATACTTCTCCACCATTTTCAGTGTCCCCTTCAATTCCAATAGCTTTAGAACGTTAGGGATGTCCAAACACTTCTAAATCCGGCATGTTAACATTTTGTTCGCTCTGTCTAAGCAGTCTGGAAACATGCCTAAAGTAGAATAACCATCAAACCAAGCATGCGTATTTCACTAAATACAAGAATACGAGAATTTTGTCTTTTTTTTTTCTCTTGGTTTTAAAATAGTACGCTTGTCTAGCGCTAGCTTGTGCATTGCTACATTTCCCCCACGCAAGACCGCTGTGCGGAGGGGTTTAGTCATTATCATTCGCCTGCTTTTATGCAACGTTTTATTCCTAAAAACATGGTGAATTCTCTTTTTCGGGCTGCTCTGGAAATTCGCGCAAAGTATGAAGTGAAAGTAAATATTTAATTAGATAAAGACTCGTTTGCATATTTAAACAGCATTTCGGAAAACTTGCAGTGAAGTGCAATAATAAAAATAAGTTTGCAATTTTTAATGCAGTCAATCGACTGAGCAAGTATGAAGAATTCTAGTCATCACTTTTTTTTTACCTGTTCACATCCGGTGATTTCCCAACTCATTGAACTCATGAAACAACTACTTCAGGAAATGGACCAATATTTTATCAGTATACAATACATTTAACATTGAGCAAGAATCAGTACACAGTACATTTCTTACACATCTTAATATACTTATTAAGATGAAAATAATATTGATTTTTTTTGTTATAATATCTCAATGAAGTGAACACAGCAGTGAATGTTAAACAATGTCTATGATTTGAGCAGATGTTCTCAGATGGTGTGCGCTTGAGAACCTAACCCATTTATTTTCATTCTCCATCAAATGTTTTCATTGGAAATATTTTTTTTGCCTTCATCGTCAATATCACTTATGAATGGTAATGCTTTATTTTAAGGTGTCCATTATACATAGTAATTACCTAGTAAGTACTTAGTAGTAGACATTGTACTTTCATAAAACAAAATGTATTAATCATGTATCTAAGCTATGTAACAGTTTGTCTGTTACACAGCTACTTATGTAACCCAAAAAAGTCACATGTGCTCAAATGCATGTAATAGCTTTCTAATTACATTATAATTACACACTATTACAAAGGCATAAGCTACTTAAAACAAGACTGTACTTAAGTGTACTTCATGTGTATCTATACTGCACACAGCATTATATACAGCTTATCTAACTGCACCTTAGTTTGATTTAACTTATTAGTCCACAGCTTAAATACATGCAATAGCTTTATAATTATATTAAAATGACTATATTAAAGCTACTTAAAATAAAGTCTGTCGCATATATGTAACAGTAGTTGTCTGTTACATCTACATAATTACAAACTGTAATTACAGGCTGCTCCATGACTTAGTTACATTTTATTTCAGGCAAGTACAAAGGCTACTACTAAGTACCTAATTAGGTTATTACTCTGTATTATGACATTTAAAAAAAAACCGCTACCTTACTAACCTATGGGCGCTGATATGATTGCATAATTGTTATGGTAAAAAGCCTCTGACTATTAAAAAAAAAAATTAAAGACCATTTTATTATTAAAGTTTTTTTTAGATTAGTAATTATTTTATTTATTTAATCATTTATATATTTCATCATTTAAATCATTAATAACATCTTTAAATCTGAGATATGAATTTTCAGGAAGCGTGTATTCAATTAATCAGTGACACTAAATACTTATCAGCATTATTAGATTTGATTTTGTGAAACTGAAGAAACTTACCATCTCGAAGTCTTAAATATAAAGAAGGCCACTCACCTCGGTGAAAATGCTGGTCGTCATTCAGTTAACCAACGTTCGGTTGGTTAATTGTTGCATCCGTTCTAAATTGTGTGTGAAACTTTCATCTTATCAGATTTGTGCAATAGACTACAAACAATGAAGATGAATCAGCTCAATTACAACATATAAGGTTTTTGCTCTAATGTAACAAACCTAAACTTCATTAGACATTCAACATATTAGGCTCTCTGAAACAGATTCTGTTGATTTTAAAACGTGTAAAAAATTTTGCCACTTTTACTACTTTTATTACATATTGCATACTGTACAGCAGAAGTGGGCTGCACGCTGGAATTTATTATATTTTCTTTCTTTCTTTTTTTTTGCAGAGATTTATTTACCACTGTATGATGCAGTCAACTGGTTTCCTCTCGTTGTGCATTTCATTCAGCGCTCTACTCCACGAGTCAAGTAAGAAAAAGAATTCAGCATATGTCGCGTGACTAAAAAAAAGAAAAAGAAAGGCTAATTCCTGTATATTCCTTAATGCACTATAGTGGTTAATTAATAACTAACTAATGGTAAACTGTTTTTAACTGAGATGTGAAATGTGTCTTCTTCAATTGGATGATACTGAATGTCACAAACGTGTTTAATCATTTTATCAGTTTCGGGTAATTTAAAAGCAAATTATTTAAGTTAATTTGTAATATATATTCTAACTCAATAATGCTATTTTTCACAGGTAATGCACCTACTGAGAAAACAGACTATTCAGACACTGCAAGCAGTTGCAAGGAGCTTCTGAGGGAACAGGGAATAAAAAAAGGTACACATGATCGTTTTACAAAAATATATTTTTTTGCCATTTATTCTGTAAAAGTGAGCACGGCTGTTAATTTTATGGGTCTAACTGCCAGCCTCATCCACATCCAGCTATTTTTAGCTGTAACAGCTTCATTTCCTGCTTTATAATTGCATATCGGTGTGTCTTATTGTAGTGTATTATCTTTTTAATTCCAAAAACACCGTTTTATCGTGCTCGTTGTTTTCCTATATAGCGGCTAATGAAGCAGAAGTCTCGACCTAGGCTAAAGTTGAATAATAAGGCGGATAACCTTTTTTTCTCCAGACGGCTTGTACCATTTGGTGTCGAAAAAGGGTGAGATTTACCAAACCTACTGTGACATGACCACCGACGGAGGAGGCTGGACACTGGTGGCCAGTGTGCATGAGAACAACATAAATGGGAGATGCACTGTAGGTGATCGCTGGACAAGTCAACAAGGCAATAGTGCAAATACTCCTGAAGGAGATGAGTCATGGTCTAATAAAGTCATATTTGGAACAACAGAAGCTGCAACAAATGATGACTACAAGGTACAGCTATAGTCTAAATACAGCTAGATTATATACATATATATATGTGCATATTTCCAAATAACAACCAAAAAAAAAATTCTAAACATCTGTTTCTCATTGGTGTTACAGAACCCTGGATATTTTGACATCAATGCAGAAGATATTGCTGTGTGGCATGTTACCAATAACCACGATCTTAAGTTCTGGAAAATTGCTTCTGTTTTACGCTACCATACTAACACCCACTTTCTGACACTGTTTGAAGGAAACCTTTACAACTTCTTTAAGGTACTTTGCAGGTTTGAATTTACTTGTCATCTTCTGGCAGTGTGAGATCTGGCTTACATTTTTTCTCAAAATATAAAAGCGAGCTTTGTAATTGAAACTTTGTAACTGAAACTGATATCACTGTTACTTTCATTATTTGCTGTAATGTTTTTTTTGTTTGTTCGTTTTTTTACTCAGAAACATGTTTTAAAGTATGGCGCAGGTGAATGCAAAACTGATCGAGGAATTTCTGTTCCTATTATTTATGACACTGGCAATGAGCACAGGACTAATGAATTATATGGACAAAGTGTTAGAGGTTAGTCTTTTTTTTACTTACTAAAAAGAATGGTTAGTCTTACTTTTACAGAACACATATCTCTCTGTAGCCTATTTTCAATTTTGTCTTCTAATATTTCAAATCAACGTTATTTGTATGCATTTTACAAAAAATGTTCTATAAAACGTACATTTACTTACGTTTTCACAGACGCTAAAACGTACAAAACGGACTATTTTTAGCATATAAAACATATTTTCTGCATTTAAACGTACAAAACTAACGTTCTGAATAAAAATGGATCCTTATGAATATTGAAATTGCGGCAAAACATTTATTGTAGTTTTTAGTTGTCATATCAATGACCTTGTTTGCAACTGCATTCTTAAACTATTTACTTAACATGAAATTATAATTTTTTTCTGCTCTGTGTAATTTCTGCTGCCAAAAATAGGCCTTTATAATGTAAAATGTAATCTTGTTGAGCACCAGTTAAAGTTAATGTATTTATACCAGCTATACCTGAATAATAATGCCTCTGAAATACTCTACAGCCCCATCAATTAGAATGAATTTGAAATCGAGAATAAGAAATGACATTTACGTATGTTTTTATGCAGTTTACTGTATGTTTTAGACTCAAGAATGATTCTGTGATTCTCTTACAGGGGATTTTGACCCTGGATATGTAACATTCAGAGCTTTTAACAGTTACAGAGAATCCTTTGCAATGTGTTCTGGGGTCAGGCCTAAAGGATGTTATGCACACTATGTGAGTATCACAAATCAAGTGACAGAAATGCTGACCTTAGTCTTCTGTAGAGAATTGAAGCTGGATCGTGTCCCGTTTCTGCAACATGTATATTCCTTTGTATTGATATTGTCATTTATATTTGTACATTTATGTGTTTTGCAGTATTGTATTGGTGGTGGTGGCTACTTTCCAAGCACTTATTGTAGCGATTTCTCCTATCTTGGTGTAAACGCCGGTGCAACAAATGGATACGGTGCCTCTAAAGAGCTCCTACATGCCGCTGTGCTTATTTTCTACCGTTAGGAGACATTGTCATTTGCGAACTGTGTACAAAATGGCACAATGGCATTTTAGAAAACGCTGCATTTGCTAATTTGAAATAAATCCCAATGTTACTAGAGGTCATTGCTTATGTCTTTATTACTAACAAATATATATATTTGTTATTTTATCAATTGCCAGAATAATATATATATATATATATATATATATATATATATATATATATATATATATATATATATATATATATATATATATAATACATACCTACATACACATAGTGCTATGAAATAAATGAATTGTTATTGTTTATATATGTATGTGTGCTGTGTATATGTATTATGTATATATAAATATGCATACACCATATATTTTGAAAATATGTACATTAAAATGTATTACAATTCATATTATATATAAATGTATTTAATACACAAATATAACCTATTTTCCTTAAACATAAACATGCATTTGTATTTATAAAGTACACATACATAATTTATGCAAACTATATATATATATATATATATATATATATATATATATATATATATATATATATATATATATATATATATAGTTTGCATAAATTATGTATGTGTATTTATAAAGTACACATACATATATATATATATATATATATATATATATATATATATATATATATATATATATATATATATATATATATATATATATAAACACACACGTATATGTATGTTTACATATTTTGGCCGCGTTTCACAATCTACTGAGTTGTCTACCTAGACATCATTTGTGCGTTTAAACTAAAAACATATATATAAGCATCATTAGCGCATTTAAACATTTCCTGTATGATATCTCGCTCAATTGAAATTGCCTCGGTAGAGATCTCTAGCTTTTAAACACATCGTACGATTTCCTTTGTACTTTGACCCTTCTCTCTTCCACTACTTGCGCTACTAGGAAGGAGGGATCGGAAGTATGTTTTAATGAAAAAAGGGGAAATCTGTACATTAAGAAAGGAGGAGGCAGTGAGATCTGATGTTATGGCAGCTGAAAGGGAATACAGATGGACTGTCTGTGCAGTGATTGTGCTTTTGATAGCTCTGTGTGCGGCTCATATGACAGATCGACCTGCCTGTGAGTGTCATTTCAACTTACCGCAACGCAAATGTTCTCTCTATCTGAAACATATTAAATACAAAACACATTTTTAATGCCGTGGTTCCTTTTTGTTTCGCTTTACTAGTTATTTCACCCAGCTAACCAGCTAGCACCACTGTTAGCTGTTTTTAGCCTATGCTAACTGTTCTTTATATTTAACATATCAGAGCACCTTCTTACTGTGATTTGCCTAAATGTATATTTGTTTCTGAATTAACTAAATCATATCTACATTTGCTGTGTGTGAGACTCGTTCTTTATCTTAGCCTTTTGTCGCATGTCTAACTTAAGTAACGCTAGTGCGATGCTCCTATGCACAGAGCCAAAACATGTACATGTAATATTAGGGGTTTCGTGGATTCAAATTTCCCTCGTTTGGCAGATCTGAGCTGTTTTACGATGCTTCTTGTGAGGCAGATTAGTGCAAGCATGTGACTGCAGGAGGTACAGAGTCACTATTGTAAAACTGCAGTAGTAGAGTGCACCAAAGCAGCTGACCATCTAGTTTCATTAGGAAACCTACAGTTAGGTTGAATTGAATTAGAGGCCACTGAAGTCTGCAGAGCGGTGAGTAGCCTATGTTTGGGAAATGTTTGATTTTTCAAAGTCACAAAACCTGGTGAACCACGTTTCCAGACTGCATTTTTGTTAAGCACCGATGATGTGTTTGTGATTGTAACTTCAGGCACTGATCAGAAATGTGTTTATCTTACTTTGAGGTTGAATGTATTCATGTTGCAAATTTCTGTACAATTGGTGAAGCTGAAGTGGCTTTGCTTTCAGCCTCTCACCCCCACCGCAAAACTTTTGTGCTGAAGATGGATGAGGCGTCCCTTTCGGTTACCAATGAGATCGAGAATGACTTCATGCTATATGTGGTTTCTGATCACTGTTACAAGGTATTTACGTTGCAATATATCATTGATATTGAATACTGATATTATTTAATGTGCCTGTGTAATGCAGCTTAAAGGAATATTTCACCCGGGAATTAAAATGTGCCGAAAATGTACTTATCCTCAGGCCAAACAAGACACTTTGTTAAAGTAGTTTCTTTGTGAGAACAGATTTGGAGTGATGTACCATTCATGTAATTTAGCATTACATCCCCTACAGTGAATGGGTGCCACCAGAATGAGAGCTCATAAAGACAACACAGTAAACCATGACTTCAATCCATCAATTAATGTTCAATGAAATGAAAAGCTGTGTGTTTGTATATGAAACAAATCTAGCATCTATCATTGTATAGCTTTTTAATTTTAAACCACAGTTTCCAGCAAAAAAAATAGGAGTCTATAATCCCTAACAACACTTCCTCCAGTCTAAGAGTCCACCCCCTTTGTGCTCTCATCAAAATTCACCAACACTTTGTATTTGCTTTTAATGTTTTTGCTTGTAAATGAAGCTTGGTTTGTGCGTATTTCTCTCCTGATTCAGATAAGATTACTTTTTTACTGTAAGCAAAAAAGCATTATGAATAAAAGACTCTTGATACTTTTGATAGATGCAACAGTTTGAAGTCAAAAATGTCCTAATGGTAAAATATTTATTACAAACACACTGCCATTTGTTTATAAAAACATGAATTATTGGACAGGAGTTGTGTGGATTCCTTGTATTATTGAGATGATTTTAGCAGTTGTTTAAACTCATTCTGATGGCACCCATTCACTGCAGTGGATCCAGGTGATGTAGTGCTAAATGTCTCTAAATCTGTTCCCTTGAGGTAAAACACACAAAAAAAACAACAACTACATATTGAATGGCCTAAGGCGAGTCCATTTTCGGCAAATCTTTATTTTAGAACGTCATGAACTGCTGCAGTACTGCTTCAGCTGGACCCGTGTGTTTCTTTATTGTTAGTGTTTGCCCCAGCTGTTGGGAAAAATACCTGCAAGGCCAGCTTCCGGGACCCCCAGCACGGTGGGGTTTGTCGTAGGCACACAACACGCACTGAAACTGCAGCTCAACGGCACCCCTGCTAATGTGGAGCAATGCAAGTGAGTTAGACATCAATACATTTAACACAGAATAATGAGAGTTTCAGTCCAAATCATATTCACTGTGTTTGTTTGCTTTGGCCATTAGTATCATCAAGGCTTTATTATCAGACAATTGATTTCTTTCATCCAGTGTTGACTTCCACTTTGGGGAGCAGGGGAACTATTCTCTGTGGGTGAAGAACCTGAATAATCTATCACGGGTCAGCTGCTCTATGATCACCGATTCTGACTCCATCAACAGCTACCTGCGTGAGTCAATTTTACATCTGCGCATTGCAATTCAGGTTTTTTTTTTTTGTCTTTAATTTCTTACCAGTGGTCGACCGATCTGAATTCTTCAATGGCCGGTAACTGGCTGATTTCAGGTCAGCATATATGTAATAATGGCAAATAGGACATACATGCCTTATTTTATATATTAACTGGAAACAAAAAAATATATATGATGAATATTTTTTTGGCTGATCAATATTTTTCGTGAATCAGTCAAGTGGGTTGCCAAATATTAAAAGATTAATTAGCCTGGGCCAGTACATGGCCTTGAAAAGTACATGGTTTATTAATAATTTTTTAAATAAATAAAAATCCTTCTTGCTTTTGGTCAACTAATATGCATTTTTTAATGGCGACATCTGACCAATGTCAGTGTATAAATAATGGTGTTTAATAATAGCAACTGAAAAATACAAAAATGTAATCACTTTTATTTTACAGATTGCTAAACTAAATATTAATTATCTTGGGCCAATATATAACTATGACAAGGATTTTTTACTTTTATTAAATCAGGGCAAATTCAAAATTACATTTTAGGTCTTTGAAGGGCATTTCGGGAAGAGGGTTCAAGGTTCTTCACAGCAATGTCATAGAATCATTTTTGGTTCCACAAAGAACCATTCTTTCAGAGGTTCTTTAAAGATGCATCTCTTTATTGTCTTTCTGTAATATGAAGAACCTTCTTTTGCCACAAAGAACCTTTTTATGAAACCGAAAGATTCTTCAGATGATAAAGGTTCCTTATAGAACCATTTAGATAAAGAGACTCTTTGCTCTCTGCACTGTGAAGCAAAGTTGGGGTTGATTTCAGCGACACATACAAATGTAATTAATGTATTAAACTTAACTAAGATTAATAGATGAGTGTTTTTTTTTTTCTCTCTTGTTTTTTTCCCCCAGCTATTTTGTTTGCTTTTCTGGCATTTGGTCTTCTGGCTGCATTATCTGCTATCTGGAACACAGTTAAAAGGTACAGACATTTTCAAGTACAATTCTCACAATGCACTGATGACATTTAAACAATCCAGAAGAGTTTGTTTCAGCTGTTCTGTTTAGAAAGCTTGCAAAATTGAGTTTTTCTATTTTTAAGACTGGATGTGGTGACAAATCTACTTCTTCGCCTGGGGAGCACAGTGGAGACAGAGAGGCTGATAAACTCGGTAAGAGTGCTGTTCGCTTTTTTTTGTTGTTGTTGTTGCGCTTCTAATATCGTCTATGCATGATTTTCACATCTTCGAAAAAAGATGCCCCTGAATGTAATGTTTCCATCATAGTTCAAATATGGCATCACGCTTGTTTTTGCTGGTTCCAAAAAAAATATAACGATCATTCTTGTCTTTTTTTTCTCATTAATTTACACTCTCTCTTCTGCAGGAGCTTGGCTCTCCAAACAGATTGGTAGATGCCTCTATGGAATCGATAATTCCTGCCACTACAGGACGGAGGCTTCGTTCTTTGGATTCCTTCCGTGGGTACGACGCTCTTTCACTAATTGTTTTGGGTCCGATGCGCTTGAGATAGGGATTGAAAAATGCAGGTGAAAATGATCTTGCGTATAAGCTGCTGCTTTGCATACCGTGAAGCCGGTCGTCAAATGAAATTAGCATTTTATTTCTCATTATCCTGAAATAGAATGATAAAATTTGTACTTGTTGAAACAAGGTTATGTTGGTTTGTAACCTCACCTAAGAACTGGAACTTAATTGCCTGCAGTTATTTTAACGTTTGTTGTTGTATTTCTGTCTGTCTTGATTTGTAGGAATTTGGTTGCATTATTAATTGTGGTTTATTAATTCCGGATCTCTGTTAACTCACGCTTTTTCTCCACAGCCTTGCCCTGGTCATTATGGTATTTGTCAACTACGGAGGTGGACGTTACTGGTTCTTTAGGCATGAAAGTTGGAACGGTATCCTATTTCTTTCTTTACAATAGCTACTAGAATGTTTTAAGCATCAGAGTTTGGTTTGTCTGTTATTGATAACATTGGTCATTAATAATTTTAGTAACAACTGTAACAGTCAAATTGTGATGTAGTATTAGTCAAATTTGTAAAAATAGTTGAATATGTTTTAAAAACTAATGTATTCCTCATATGGCAAAACTACATTTCCAGCAGCCCTTACTTCAGTCTTCACCGTCACATGATTCTAATGTGCTGATCAATTATTATTATTATCAATTGGGCATTAATTATTAATATTAATGTTGTAAAAACTTGAATCAAATTAATGCGTCTTTGCTGAAAAACAAACAAACACGAATTTCGACATTGGTAATAAGAAATG
Source organism: Puntigrus tetrazona (assembly GCF_018831695.1). NCBI lineage: Eukaryota > Metazoa > Chordata > Actinopteri > Cypriniformes > Cyprinidae > Puntigrus > Puntigrus tetrazona. The sequence goes on from NC_056699.1 coordinate 9,242,517, forward strand.
CATTCTCAGCTAAATCAGCATATTAGAATGATTTCCGAAGGATCATTTTACACTGAAAACTGGAGTACTAACTGCTGAAGATTCAACTTTGCCCTTTAACTTTGCAATTCAAAATTGTCTTGGTGAGCGTAAGAGACTTCTTTTTAAAAATGTAAATTATTCCAAGCTTTTGGCTGACAGTGTACATATTTAGAATATGTCTGAAAAGCACTTGTTATGAATTTAATAGACCATGGATTGACAGCAGGAAGTGACATCTGATGTGTTCTTCCTCTTGCAGGGCTCACAGTGGCTGATCTCGTGTTTCCTTGGTTAGTCAATCCGATGTCACAAACGACTGATTCCTCACACTGCACGCTTGTAGAGCAGCTTCCTTACGTTTTCCAATACTCCTTACTCCTTACGCAGCATTGTAAAATAGCTTTATATATCTGTACCGTGCTTTGATTGATCTGCAAGCCGCATCAGTGTTGGCATAAGCTATAGTATATCTGAACCAAGCATGGCCGCTTATCGCTGTGGCACAAATGGAGTGGCATATCAGAGTCTGCATAAACTGGTTTCACAGTTGAACTAAACCCAATAACCTTGTTTTCTACTGTGCAGCCGGGGAAAGTATCTGCAGCAGTGCTACCCAGATTTACACCTTTGTGAGGTTTTAGGAAGCGTGCATGAAATTATAATAATAAATAAGTAAAAATAATAAATTATAACCAATTATAATGTTGTTCCAAACCATTTTTTTACATTTTAAAATATAAATATTCCCATTTGCATTTGGAAAAACAATTACAATTTATTAATTTTGTAATATTTTGTTATCATATTCCCTTAAATATTCACTATTATTATAAATATTCACATATATATATATATATATATATATATATATATATATATATATATATATATATATATATATATATATATATATATATATATAAATTGGTTTTCACACTGTTCTGTTTATGGGTGATGTTTAATTTGTGTTGCAAATCATGTCAGAAAGTAGCACTTCCTGAAACTGGTATCCCATTTTTTCTCAGTCTGTCTTTCTTTGTGTATTTTTTGTCTTCACAGGTTTGTGTTCATTATGGGTACTTCTATTAGCTTGTCCTTGAGTGGTTCATTGCGCAGAGGTGTCAAACGCACTCATATGTTGTGGAAGATTTTCTGGAGGAGCTTACAACTATTTGTTATCGGAGTCATCATTGTCAATCCTAACTACTGCCAAGGACCCTGTGAGTAGTAACACATTTTTCTTCTGACTTTTAAAACCTGCAAACCCATCTCTAGCCCAGTGCTGGTACAAATACTACATTGATTTATATAAGCAAAATACAGTGTCATAAAACACAGGACTGCGCAATTAATCAATTTTATAATGGCAATTGCGGATGCCACAGTTATGTAATCATTACATAATTACTTAATCAATTAATTGTTAACTTATGTAATTCTGCCTGCTTAAGATCTGTTTTTCTTTCTGCAGGTTACATTAAGGCCTTTTCCGTTGTTTTAATTTAGTTTCAGTGTAATATAATAATACCATTTTTCAAACCATGGTATAAACATTATTCAGTGTAAATTGTGATCAACGAAATTAATAATCACATTTCATGAGAATAATCAACAGTTATGATTTTTGTCAAAATGTTTACCCCTACGCATCAGTATGAAATCTGAAGTTTATCATTGATAGATTACATGCATATAACTGGTTTGGTTTGCTGGGATATGACATAGAAAAGGCATTCAATTCTTTGTTTTACCCCAACTTCCATTTTCAATAGGCAATAATGCATCATTAAAGAAAAGAAAACTTTTGTGCAATTTTCTTTTCTTTAATTATCATGTGTTCAACCCCAACATTTCCATGTCACCTTGTAAATTATTTTTCAGTAATCTGCTCAGAAAAACTAGCGAAAGATTAAATGGAATGTGAAATTGAAGACTTCAAAGACCATTTAAAAGAAAAAAAAATGAGTGCTGGGCAACGTTGAATCTTGATTAATTGCATCCCAAAAACGTTTACATAAAGTGTACATAATATGTGTGTGCTGTGTATATATAAGAAGAAGAAGAAGAAAAAAAAAATCAACATAATATGACATAATATATATACAGAGTACAAACGCTATATAAAAAAGCCATTATTTTGTAATGTAATTAATCATTGCCCAGCACTATTAAAAATAAATACTGATGTTTTATGAATGTGTCTGTACAGTGTCTTGGGATTCTCTGCGTATTCCTGGGGTATTACAGCGCCTGGGCTTCACGTATCTCGTTGTCTCTCTCTTGGATCTTGCGGTGGCCCAGGACCGACTTACCAACTTGTCAAGCGTGAGTCACACTACCCTTCTCTCCAAGTAACATGGCACTAGTGTTGTTTTTGGCTGCCGTTTTTATTTTTAGTTTTAGTCTAATCTTTGTGTGAAGCTGTCACTTTAGTTTTTTTATTAGTTTTAGTCACGTTCATACTCTTTTTAGTCAACTAGAAGGCTGAGCATTTTAGTCTTATTTTCATCAAACATTTTAGTTTTGTCTTGTTTTCGTCAACGAAAATTGAGATATTTTAGCATGGTCTCATTTTTATTCGTAAACTGTATTGCATTATACATTTAATTATAGTCATTGTCACATGACCAGCATTTACGTTGAGCCTTGTTTCGTTTTTTTTTGTGTTTTTTTTTTTGTGACGTGAGAAAGTTAGTTGACGACGATATTTAGTCATACGTTTAGTTGGTGAAAGCAACACTATATGGCACATAATCATAAATATAAACATACATACTATTATCTCTTTAATTATTAACTGAATATCTGTTTTGTCCATATGTAAATGTACTGCAAGCACTGCAACATAAAACTGACCTATACACAAACAGGGGCTTATCATATGTCCTCTGAAGCAGATCGATGGGTTTTATAACAAATAATAATGTAAATAACGTATTGACTGACTGACTAAGAGCTAAATTCTGGCTTCTTGGCTGACTTCTGGCTCGACGTATGACGTAAACGCCAACAGTAAGATGTAATGCATAACTGTGAAGCATCTGCCAGTCGATTTTTGAAGTAAGTTTATAATGCTCACCAGGAAAGCATTAAATATTTGTATTAAATAAATAAATAAATATGTATATGTATATATATGTGTGTGTGTGTGTTTCACACGATCTGATATAATAATTCTAATATGCTGAATTGCTGCACTAGAAATATTATATATCTTCTCATTGTTATCAACGTTAAATGCAGTTTTAACATTGACTGTGATACACCAATTAAATATTATTACCAATTAAAAGCAACTGTAATAAAATATGCACTATTACCAAAATCTGTTTTAAATAAATATTTCTCTTCAGATAGATGCACATTAGTGTTATTTTTTAAAATATATTAACAAATATGTTTTTATTACAAACAGTTTTAATACTGATCAAAATAAAAACTATTAAACCAATAACTGGGCAGCAAATCAGCATATTAAAAAGATCGTGTTACACTTAAGACCAGAGTAATGGCTGCTGAAAACTCCACTTTGCTATTACAGGAATAAATTACATTTGAATATGTTTTAAAATAGCTTTTTGATGTGACAATATTTCACAATATTACTGTATTTGTAAAATAAAATAGCCCCAATGAGCATAAGAGACTTATTTGGAAAAACATATAAAATAAAAGATAGCATTATTTGAAATTATTATTCTAAACTTTTGTCTAGCAGTCCAAATATAATCTGTAAACTTTTAAGTGATAAATGTAAACATTTAATGAATTATAATTATTATTTTTTTTGGACTGTATATCCTGCATATCAGCATGCATTTAAAGCGGCATTAACTCCCACTCTAATTATTTTTAACTGTTCATTTAAACATTCTTAATTCTTAATTTTCCAATTCTGTTGTTGTTCCCAGGAAACATGCTGGTATTCGGTGCATGATGTCTTCCTCTACTGGCCCGCATGGCTGTTTGTGATTGCCTTAGAGACAGTATGGTTGTGTTTGACCTTCCTCCTCCCAGTCCCAGACTGCCCGACGCAAGTACAATCCTACTCATGATATCAGTGTATAATTTATTAAGACCTGCCTAAATATCCGTCCCCTTATCCCCTGCCTTATTTGCAATCATGAAAGGAACCCTCTGCAGAATCAACCCTTTTTCTGCCTCGTTAAAATGACAGGAAATTTGCATAAATATCAGTAAGGTGTCATAAATATTAGTAGACTGGACGGCTTTTTCCTTGTTAATTATAAACACTTTTCTTACGTTTATTCTTTATTTACGTTGTTCAACACAGTATTATTAGTTGACTGATTACTGTAATTGGTTATATTTCATAGATATGAGATATGTAAATATAAATGAATATGCAAATAAAAGTGTTTTGAATAGCATGACTCGTGTTCATGATGCACATTTTGTGTGAAGATTGCTATATTTTTCCTCTTGTTGTCTCTCTCCTGCAGGGGTTATTTGGGTCCAGGGGGCATTGGTGACTTTGGCCAGTACCAGAACTGCACCGGCGGAGCTGCAGGTTACATCGATCGGTGGCTGCTGGGAAATAACCATATTTACCAGACGCCTTCATCACGGGTAAACGGAGACCAAAACAATGAGTCATTCTGTCAGACATATGGAGCTAGAGCTTTAGCTAGGTCCTGTCTCTTTTCTTACTTTGGTACTCACTGATACATATGTTCCTATATCTAGGTTTTATACCAGTCTGTGATGCCCTTTGACCCTGAGGGTGTTTTGGGAAGCATCAACTCAATATTAATGGCATTTCTGGGTCTTCAGGTGAGATAGACTTCTGTTTCTTACACAGTACTTTGCTAGTTTCTCGTAGCAGCATGAGTGATTCTTCTCCCCTTCCCTTTACAGTATCAGTATCAGCAGTTCAGTCACATGCTTCATGCAAACTATTTTTGTTCTGCAGCGCTTACAGGAATCACATCTAATAATTGTCCTGCCCTATTTCATCAGTTTTTATGTTTATTTTGTGGGTTTCAGGCAGGGAAAATTCTGCTGCATTACAGAGATCAACACAAGCAAATAATCACAAGATTTATCATTTGGGGATTCATACTGGTATGTTTGCTTACCATTTCATTATTATTTGTTTTTGCTAAGACTTGATAATGAATTTAATGTAAAATTATATTATACTACTGTTCATATATGTATAGGAGTTGGACAATGAACCTGAAACGCTTGGTCTTAGACCACAATAATTCATTATTATGGTGTAGGGTCTCCTACATGTCCTGCAAAGTGGCCAGAGGGCTTTTGAGCCATTCTTCTTGCAGAATAGTGGTCACTACGTGATGCTGGTGCAGGGAAATGTTTCCCCACTCTCTCCTCCAAAACACCCCAAAGTGGCTCAATAATATTTAGATCTGGTGACTGTGCAGGCCATGGGAGATGATGTTCAACTTCATTTTCATGTTCATCAAACCACTCCGTCACCAGTCACGCTGTGTATATTGGTGCATTATCATCCTGTTACACGGCATCGCCTTTAGGATACAATGTTTGAACCATTGCCTGCACATGGTCCTCTAGAATGGTTCGCTAGTCCTTGGCAGTGACGCCCATCTAGCAAGTATTAGGTCTAGGGAATGCCATGATATTGCAGCCCAAACCCTCACTGATCCACCCCCATGCTTCACTCTGGGCATGACACAGTCTGGGTGATACTCTTCTTTGGGGCTTCTCCACATCATAACATTCCCGGATGTGGGATAGACAGTGAAGGTGGACTCATCAGAGAACAATACATGTTTCACATTGTCAATAGCCCAAGAAACCGACATTTGGCATTGGCAAGTGATCAAAGGTTTTGTTATAGCAGCCGTTTAATTGTACAGTGAGTTGGGCAGCTGTGGTTTTATGTTTTTTGGATACAGTCGGTTAGCACCTGGACATCCCTTTCAGACAGCTTCCTCTTGCGTCCACAGCTGCTACTGTTGAATGTGGTGCGTCCTTTTTGGTGGTATGCTGACATTACCTTGGATACTCTTGATACATCACAAAGACATTCTGTCTGGGTCACAGATGCACCAGCAAGACGTTAATATGTCACCCATAATGTTGTGTGCATTGCAATTATTTTAAGCAAAACTGTGCTATTTCTCTGCTAATTAAACATTCACACTCTGCTCTTACTGGTAGAATGTGCAATCAATGAAGACTGGCCAACCGGCGGCTCAAATTTAGCCATGAAACCTCCAACACTAAATTGGCCTAAGTGTTTCAGTTTCATTGTACATTGTGCAAATTCAGTTTGTCATTATAGGAATAAATTACAATAAATTTAGAATGAATTTTATAATATATTAGATATATGAAATATACTACAACACAACATAACTTCAAACTTCAGATTGTTTTAATACTTAACAGTGCTGCTGTTTTTAAGTAATAATTTTAATGCATGACTAAAGTGAAATAATGAATAAGATTGTCTGTCATTAGTGCAACAGAGAATACAACAGTGAGATATCAGAACTTCAAAGAGAAGTATTTTGAGAGGTGTATTTTGTGATATTGAGTTCATTATGCCACTCACCAAATATATTAATAAATCAACATGAAATACTAATTTGAGTAGAAGTTATTTCATTATATGAGACAAAAGAGACCCTAGAATAGAGTGGCCTAAAATTGACATGGTACAATTGGCACAGCGGTCAATTATGCACTTTAGTGGTCAATTATTCACTTTAGCAGTCAAAACACACACACACACACACACACACACAAAATTGTTTCACCACAGAGTGTCATGATTGACTGGAAACAATCAAGTAATTTGTTGGTTAAAGTTATTATGGATGCATTTGACAGTTGTTGTTTTTTTCCTCTTCTCAAACAGTTCATCAACATTTAAATAAAGTTTACATTGTGGAAATGTCATGCTGTCTGTCTTTGCATTAAGGGAATCATCTCAGCTGTATTGACCAAGTGTTCCAGAAATGATGGCTTCATCCCTGTCAACAAAAACTTGTGGTAAACTCAGTCTTGCATATGTCTGTAGTTTTATTCATTATCATTTTTTAAAAAATATATATTATTCTTCATTTGTGGACAAAATTTTATGATTTTCTTCCTATATGATGAAACTAAGCACAGCACTTCTAGAAGCAGAAAGTATAATAAATGATTTGCTTACTGATTAGAAAGGGAATGTATTGTATGCTGTATGATTCATGGCCTCTGTCTTGTGACTTTCAGGTCTTTGTCCTATGTTACGACTCTCAGCTGTTTTGCTTTTGTGGCGCTAGTGTTTTTTTACTACTTGGTGGATGTGAAGAAATGGTGGTCTGGAGCTCCGTTCTTCTACCCTGGTAAGTTCCACAGCCAGAATGAATGTGTTCATGACTGCACCCAAAATTTGATCATTTGGCTTTTGCGTTTAATAGTTGACTCTAACTTATTATTAATCTAACCTATTATTAATCTGGATATTTATCCTCAAAATGTTTCATTTTGGATATTTTGTCTTGCATTGGTAACAGGCCCCAACAAGCTTTTATTGTTGAAGTTGCCAGATGTAAAAAGTTTCCCCAGTCAGAGCTATTCTATTAAATTAATAAATTTCTTGTGGATTGCTTTCTTTCCAAACCGGGCAACCACAAATACTCATAAAATGTGCTGAAATGATCTGAACACCAGAGTTTTGCTACAGATATTTTGCTCAAAATAAAGAGTAAATTAAAGTTGACGTTCTCTTGATTTGTGCGTTCTCTTCGCGTGAAAATGCAATAATTCTGTTAAAATAAAGACAATAACCGTGTTTAGATTTTTTGCCGTTAACAGTTTAACCATTTTCATGCAGCCCTAGTTTACACTAGCTAACACTATTCCAAATAGTTATGTTTGTTTTATGAATTGTTTTCTGAATTTATGAATTCAAGTTTACCTTTTATTTGGCAGGTATGAATTCCATTTTGGTGTATGTGGGTCATGAAGTTTTTGAGGAATACTTCCCTTTTCGTTGGAAAATGGCCAATAGCCAATCACACGCAGAGCACCTGGCACAGAACCTCGTGGCCACCTCCGTATGGGTGGTCATAGCCTATCTGCTCTACAGGAAGAAGATCTTCTGGAAGATTTGAAAGTATCTCTGTACTGCAGATTTTAGGAGCTGCTCTTCATTGTGAAAGAGATCATTTGGATATTTTTAGTTGTAGGAAATCAGCAGATTTCGGGAACATCTGTGCAGAGACTAAAACTCACACATAATCTAGAAATAGAACTTGGCTATTATTTGAGAAGAGCAGAAAGAAGAAAAAAGCTAAGCATGTGATTGTGCCAAGATACCTCTGTGGACTCAACAAAGCCCACAGAATGGCTGCCAAAATGCCAAGGCCAGAATCTGCTAAAATTGAATTGAATCAACTTGTTTGAGTTAATGAATGGCGTTTTGAAGTTCAGTGATGGATTATGATTCATTTTGGAATTTCCTTAATTATGATATGAAAGAATTCTGAAAGTCTTGGGACAGGTTTAGATTTAATGAAGGTATTGGTGTATGCAGTTATGAAACTAAAAGCAAATGAGAACGGGAGAAGAACACCAGACTACCAAAAAATAAAAGGTCTTCCATCGAGGTCTACAAAACATGCTGAAACATTCTTATCCTGGCAAAATAATACTACACAATTTTATGTTTAAGTTTTAAAGTATGCTAGGATTGGGTTGTTTTACTTTTTTCTTTTTCTTCAGTGGACTTTCTATCTTTGATGCTGTGGTTTTATTCTTTATATCTTAAAGGGCCCACATTGTGGTTTATGAAACATTCATGTTGTACTTTTGTCCCAAACAACAGGTTGACATGCTTACAAACGCTTTCATTTTTTTTTATAACATGCATTTATTTGTTCAAACGATTTATTCAATGATTAATTTTTACATTGCATCCGGTGGCAAAGAATTCATTTTTATTTAGACCAATGGGAAAAGATCAACGAGTGGACGGGGCGATATGTTAACGTTTCATTTTGACGTCAGTATGAAGCTGCTTGAGACTTGTTTTTTAATGATTCAGAGTCAACTCTTTCTTTTGAGAAACAATAAGTTTTACACAGTATTCTTTGCAGGACATTTTCATTCACTTAGAGCTCTGTTACATACCGCATATGAAAGGTAATTTTCTAAATTCCATAATAGGGGCACTTTAAGATGAAAGTATGGTTAAAAGGATGCATGTTAGTGAGAGAAAAAGAGTGTATGTTTTACCTTCTCAAAAACTCAGGAGATTTGCACAACATGAAATGCCAAATGTATTGTACTTTATGGTTTCTCTGATTAAACAGTGTCTTTGTTTATCAGTTTATCAGTGACTTGTTACCTCTGCTAAACAATACACATTTTAGAAAGGACGGAAGAAAAAAATACTAATCACTGACATATTTTCCATACACATTGCTGCTTGAAAAAAAAAAAAGGTTTTCCAGGAGAAGGGAAAATATTGATCTATCATATATTCTGCAAGCTTACAAAATCAGTTCCATCTTTGTAACGGATAATGGATATTTTATACATGTATCAACTATGTCTCCTTTGTGTATATCTTTGTTTTATACTTGACAACATGGGATGCAGTAAAAATAAAACTTTTTTTTACCATTAAAATCTTTTCTTTTTTGTTTAAACGCAATGATGAGGTGACCAGGGCTGTTTCATAAAGCAAGTTTACCAAATAAGCCAGGTTTGATATATTTTTTTGTCTTGATTTATTGTCAGCTGATTATGTTCAAAATTGTTTCACTACCTAAAATAAACCTGGCCTACTTGATAAATTTGTCTTATGAAACAGACTCCAGATGTGTACAAAACAAAAATTAATCGCGTTATCATACTCAATAATTGAAAACCACTATACCAATAGTAAATTTATACTGGGAACCCATAATGAACTGACGTGGTTAACTGTTTCCTTGGAGCAGGGTTGAAACTAAACCCAGCGTCGTTAACATCTTCAAAAATGAAATTAGACATTTATCGTGTGATTCCAGACCTCTATGACTTTTGACTTATTTATTGTTTGTTTCTTTGTCTATGCAATTAAAGTCAATGGTAACCACATCTCCCTAAAATAACGTATTTTGCGTTCTTCAAAGTAATCAAAGTTGTGCCATTTTGGGGTTCCTTTAAAATCTTGTTAAACAACAAACTTGCAACAAAAATGCCTTCACCTTTCACAAGCACCGTTCTTTGCGAAATCAATAAAGCGTTACTGCGCCTTTAAGAAACCTGTTCGACGACGGTGAGCTTCAGCAGTGCGCATGCTTGAGAACAGAGGAAGTCGGTAATGGTGACGGATGATGTGGACGAGAAACAGTTGAGAGCATCAGCGAGTCTTCAAGGAAGAAAACAAAAGCCTCTTAAAGACGGACTCGCGGATATGAAGCGCGATTTTTGAGAGGTGTCTGAGTTTCTCTGGACGGAGACCGAATACACCCGCGGTCCGCGATGATGGCAGAATGCGATCCCACCGACGGCGAGCCGGAGAAAGGCGGCGGAGATTTAACGTTAACACCGGAGACGAACTTTCTCGCGTCGGAGGTGCCCGCGGTGTTGTTTGAAAAGAGCCGACCGGCGCCGTCGCTAGGACTCTCGCTGAACCCCGGGGCAGCGGTTCGGATCTCGAACTCGACGGAAAGCGTGCTGACGGAGCTGGAAGCGGACGGTTCCGGTGAAGAGGCGCTCCTGTTACCGGGACCTGCCGGAAATCTCTCACCTCGGGCTGGAAGAGAGAAAAGGACGCGGAAGAACAGACACAGCTCGTCGTCTGATAATCTCGCATCTCCAGGTGAGATACATATGAACTGGATATAATCTGATCAACGCGCATTCGGATTAAACTGGCTCAAAGCAGAGGCGTCACACTTCCACACCTTTTGTTTTGCTTCTGTGACAAAGCGTGTGTGTCTAGCATTTTTTTTTATATTCCAGGTTGGCAAATAACGTTGTTTTTATTACTACTTTTCAACACAGTCAACGTATTTCGCGTAGTTATTAATTAAACATAATTAAACCGGCCGACCACGCCTTTATGTAGATAAAGCTACTCCCCTTTTAAACGACAGCGAGTTTTCGTCATTTTGTTGTATAATGTGAATTCAACCGGGGAAAGAACCCACTGGGGACCCGTCTGCATTAGTTTCCATAGCAACCGCGCGTGTTCCGTTTCTGTTGCGCGCAGTGTTCCAAAAAACAGCTAATATGCCTTTTGGGAACTTTTAAAGGCGTTAAAACATTTTTCAGAGAAGGGAGAGGTTTTGCCTCGTGCCTTAAACGTATATGACAATCATGAAATACTCTTAATATTCTAAATTGACTCCCACACATCTCGCTCTTTGTGCTTGTTACTCCATCTGCTTTATCTCAGAACAAGGTCCGTTATGCAACCATTTGCACAGTTCAGCTTACATGCTCTTTGAACCCGGGGCACACGTGTACAGGTGACACCACGGCAGCTGCTGGGATATCTGCTCAAGTCTTGACATCCACGCTCGGTTGTTTCTGTGTGTTGCATGTGGTTTAGTCTTCGCAGGTGCATCTGTACTAACAGGATTACAGGCGCAGCTGTGGGCTGTATTGATGCAATAAAGTTTTCCTGCATATTAATATCAGGTTCATTTGAATGCAGATGAGCCAGAGAGCAGAAAGACCCTGGCTTCTGTTTCATCTCTAACATCCACATCTAAGCCATCAGTGAAGGAAAATGAAACGCTCTCTCAGGAGTTGCATTGCCTAGTTAAAATTAAGATATTATTAGCATTGCATTACTGTGACGCGCTACGTTTGCTTTGTTTCATCTGGATAATTATTTCCACGAACATGCAAATAGTACGTTTAATTATTAAATGTAGATTCAGCCTCCTATAGCATTGGTGAGATCCAAAGGAGGTCACATTATACTCGAAAAGGCCCTGAAATTGAGATGAGATGGAAATAACAAGTGAGTGATCTTTTTTTTTTTTTTTTTTTTTTCCTTATTGTGGTGTACATCAGAGTGTCCTGGCTTATTGAAAAAATGTAAAAAATGTAGAGTGGGGAATTGGTTTTTGTATCGGTTGAGTGGTTTTTGATTTTTACGAATGGAACCAAATGAACACAAGCATGCATGGGCAAAGTTTAACTGACTAAATGATTGGAGAAGTCATGCATACATCACCAGAGAGATTCATTTTCAGAGAGTAATTTTCGCTGGAAGGTCCAGTTATGACATTAAGATCAAAAGGTCAGCTAAAAAAAATTCATATTGGCCCGGTTTCATGGTTCGGTTTATCCTATGCCAGGATTAGGTCGTAGATTAACTAGGACATTTAAGTTATTTTTATAAACCTGCCATAGAAAAAAAAACATATATATACTGATATACTTCAGACGAAATCGAAAGACTGAAATGGCAAACAAAATCAGGCTTACCGAAGTAGCTTCTGTTTATTCCTGGTTGGTTTCTCATTCAGCCGAGATCAGGCAATTGAGCAGCATCTCCAAGTCACTATATACACAACTAAGCTGCTAGAGATATATCCGCACCTGAGCAATTGCTCGCAGATAGACTTTAAAAGTTCAGCGAAAACAATTAATTCCTACAAAGTCACAACGAAGCTTTTGTCAATGACCCGGAGTGATCCAAAATCATCATAGAGAAATACAACATGCAAGTTTTCCAAAGCCATGAAAAGAAAGGTAGCAAGCAAATAAATATTAAAACAAGACGCTTACATTTTAAGATCACTCAGTGAGAGTTTCTTTCAGCTGAAATGGCTCAGATGTACATTTATGTCTAAGACTAGCCTTTAGCCTTGTCTGTAAAACAGGGATAAAGATCTATAACATGCATTAAAAAAATACATGTAATGAATTTCATGGCAACTTTAAGTTTGTTCAAATTAGATCTGAAATCCAATTTTTTTTTTCTAGAAGTATTTTTCAATATATTTATGTAGGCGTTTTGCCTACAGAAGAAAAAAAAAAGAGGGAGAGAGAGAGAGAATTTGCATTATTATTATTATTATTACTATTATTATTTTATTTTTTCAGAATATATACTGTGTGTATATTTTTTTATATACATAATTAATATACACCCGTACATACATTTTATGTAAACAAAATGCTATTTGGCCGGATTGAAAAATACCTTCAACCTTCGGGTTCCCCAATGTGTAACAGTGCTATACTCACAAGGAACTTTTCAACTTTTAAAGTGTTTTTTTTTTTTTTTTTTTTTGTGCAGTCAGTAAGTCTTTGTCACATTAATGAACTCCAAATGTTTAGAAGCTTGTCAGGTCTTGCATCACCAGAGAAGCTTTTTATTTTGCTCAAATTGCTGTGATATTGAGGAGGATTGGTTATGAAAGTATAAATACAACTGTTAACAAACGAAAGGAATGGCATTTTCTGACAAATGTCTAAAATATCAAGAAATCTCTCTGAAATAAGTCTTTCGAGCAATTTTGGTGGCATTACATAGACATTTGCATCAGAAGTCATTATTAATTTCAATGGATGAGACTTTTTTTTTTCAGTCATCAGTGTCTCATGGTGTTAACAAAAGCAGTTTGATCAACTATCAGTATTGAATGAATTGGGAGTATAATGTGTGATATATAATTACATGTTGTAGCAAAGATGGAGCCTTAAAAAAATCATGCTATGCTAATTAAATCCAATTCAAAGTGTTTATTGTCATGTGCACAGTGAGGAAAAACAAGTTTCCCTGCACATTGAAATGCTTTGCTGTCCACACTGAATGCCGAGACAAGTGCAAAAATACAAAACAGACATACACATAAATGGGAATAGACATTAATGAAGTACAGCTATGTTGCAGGAATACATAAAGAAATATATATGGATTAAGCACATCTGTATTTGATGTGATGTGCAATATTAACGTTGACGAGTTCACGTGTAGCTGTAGTACATCTCTGTGTGCGATGTTGTCTTACAATACAGTGGCCTGTAGCAAACGTAAGCATGTTCGTGATAATTTATACTTATGATGTATGCGGATGTGTGTACGAGAGAGGGAAAGCGTTTTTGTTATCGTCTAAATGTTTAATGGCCATCAGAGAGGTTCTGTTTGTCCGTGTCTAATGGACTCTCTCATATTCACCCAGGGAAAGCTGCCCAGAGACCATCAGAGGAGCGTGTCCACGCGTTTTACCTTTTAGATCCCATGTAAACGACTTTTAGTTCGTTTTATTGCTATATGTGCATTCAGTGTAGAGGATTCTGTGCATTTAGTGTAGAGGAATAACAGAATGATGGTTTTAGTGGGTATCACGTGACACGAGGCTTTGTTCACGCTGGTTTTCTTTAGGTATTTACTGTCCGCGCTGTTATTTCTCAAGTAATTGATTCTGCTAGACTGCGTTGTTGCGTCGGTTGCTATAGTAATAATATCGTACGCATCGGCGAGATGCCACAAGGCTGAGAACGTCAAACCACTTTTGGATGTGGTTTCGATCAGGTTTGCAAATATTGGATTTCACGTGGTTCATAAATACAAAAGATGCGTTTGAATCATATGCCAGTTTTTTCTTTCTAAACAAAGACTGTTGAGCAAGTTGTGTGTTTAGTAGTTTATTTTCGATGTTGATGAGAGACAAACAGGGACTCTCTACTATCAGATCTCATCATCAGCTCCCTCTACGCAGGTCACAAGTCACTTGCATGTGAAAACACTGATACAAGTACGCAATAGAAATCTTACAATATAGTAGTCTGTGTATAAATGCTACAAGCTGCGCAGCTATTACATTGCTTTCCCACTCTCTTTTTCATTTATTTATTTTTTTGATAGTTTAACGAATACTAAAATTCTGAACTGAAAGCTTCTTCTACATATCGCAGTAGAAACAGGAGTCAAATTTCGTGGTTATTATGTGAATAGAGAAAGGTGAGATGACTGACAAGATGATGACCTAGGATTCGGTGTCGAAGAGAAAAGCACAAGCACCTACGTAACAATCTTTCTGTTTAAGGTATTTATTCAATTGTAATGGACTCAAAGATTCTTTGTAGTTGGTGAGAAATCCATTTAGAGATCTTTAATTTTTTTACAGAGCTGTGACATTACGTGACAGAAGTTATATTGTTGCCACAAAATAAGAATTAATTCATTTATATTTATTTGTGGCTATGAATTAGGAGCTTGCTCCCTCGTTTTATTAAACTGTGGCCAAATTCTTAATTTTGTGGCCACGATATATATTTTTGTCCATGTAGTGTTGTCTCCCATCTTATTTTGGTGAGTAAAATATGTTTAAAATAAGGGAGTTTGTCATTGTACTTTTTTGTTTATTAATACTATTATTATTTTTAATAATAATAACAATACACTATTTTTAAGCATGAAAAGGAAAAATGTAATGTTCTTTAAATTATCATTTGAGTTCTAATGTTAAATATTAAGGTGGTGTGTATGGAGTGTCATGAGCACACTTGTAAAACTTATAAGCCTAGTGTAATATCAGGGTAATATCAATACGTTGTTACAAATTTATTAGTTGGTGGGAAAATTCCCTCACAATGGCATCTTTATCAGTAAGCTTAAAATCATGAAAATGTAATTGTCATTTTGAGATGACCAGATGAATAATGTCTCCACCCCTGGAGAGGTATACCGTTATATATATATATATATATATATATATATATATATATATATATATATATATATATATATATTTTAGGATTTTAAGCAGGCACAATTTTTAGAGAAGTCCAGTATGTTGTTTGTAAAAAGTCAGTCCTTTACCAAGAAAGTTGAGTTGAGATGAAACTTTGCATAGATTAATTGTTCACCATAAGATAATTGCGCATATCAGGGGTAAAAATGAATTAAATTAGCTTATGTCTTATGAAAATGTAAATGTTATCTCTGCGGTGTATTCGTATCCACACAGGGTCTTTCTAGCTTGTACAGTAATTTCTTCTGCCAAATTTTACAAAATAGTTATAAGAACCCTGTCAGTACCTCGTAGAGAAAATGAAAACATTGCATTTGCCAGTCTTTAGATGAATCACTTTGATATTCAACCTTTCATCTACCGCCTATATATATTTTTAAGCATGATATATATATATTTATATATACCCCTTTTTTTTTTTTTTTTTTTTTTTTTTTTTTTGGACTTCAGAAATGCCCAGTGCTCTTAATTTTTATCTTTCTGAAGGCTGGTTTGCAGACGGAGCAAAAGTGTTAAGACTAAATTGCATGCTCACTAGTGATTCAGCTTTGAAGCTTGGATTTCTAGGAGAAGGTTCAATTTTGTTCCAGATAAAAATGGCCCTGAGCATAAATTTCACTCTGAGGGAAATTATTAAAAGAAAATCATTCCCCAAACGTTCTGCTGTATGGCCTTTTGAGATGAGGGGACATATTTACATATAAATGCAGACATACAAGAGAGTATTTGCCGCACTGTACATTTGAATCACTTTGTGTGTGCATATAGGTAATAGCAGTGGAGAATTCAACCATTTCCCAGAAGACCCAGAGTTTGCCGAAATTATCCAGAGGGCTGAGCAGGCCATAGAAAATGGCGTCTTTCCCGAACGCATCTCGCAAGGATCCAGTGGAAGCTACTTTGTCAAGGATCCCAAAGGGGTATGTGTATTTGATTGTTAAATGTGGAAAACGACCTTAAAATAAAAGAAAACGTAGTACTTCTTAATAGGTTTATGGAGTATTTCATGCACTTCACGTTATTGTGCAGTTTGTAGGCAACATCATGCTTAGCGGTGTTTACTGTAGGATAATATATGCATGATCACCTCTCTCTAGTGAGCTAAACGAATACATTTATGCATGAATGTTAATGTGGAATCGGTTTGGATTCATTCTCTCAAAAAAACCCACTTCCTTTTATGATAATTCTTAGTAGTTATTTCCAAATCCGGCGGTGTTAAATTTGACTTTTCTTGATGTCTGTATCTTCTCTCTTTTTAGAAAATCATTGGGGTATTTAAACCAAAATCAGAGGAGCCTTACGGTCACTTAAACCCTAAATGGACCAAATATTTCCATAAAGTCTGCTGCCCATGCTGTTTTGGCCGTGGTTGCCTCATTCCTAACCAGGGCTACCTCTCCGAGGCAGCTGCCTCACTCGTTGACCAAAAACTGGGCCTGGGGATTGTACCCAAAACTAAGGTGAGGATGAAGCATTTAAATTTACTTGAAGAAATAGCTTTGCTCTTGGAATAAAGAACCAAACCTTTCGCTCTTTGTTTTCAGGTTGTGAATTTGGCCAGCGAGACTTTTCACTATAGTGCAATCGACCGTGCCAAATCCCGTGGTAAGAAATACGCACTGGAGAAAGTCCCCAAAGTTGGACGACGGTTTCACAGAGTTGGTCTTCCTCCAAAGGTAACAAAACGCATGAATTTACCAAATCGTCATTTCCCTCAATTTGTTTCAAAGCTTTATAGCGTGGCCAGCGTTCTGTTTACATTGTTCTTTTACACAGAATTAAAACTCAAAGTGACGCCTAAATCTAGGTTTTCCCAAACTCATAAGATTGCGTGGTGTTTCATTATTTGCTGGAAATGACTAAATTTGCACTTTTGTGACCAGTCGTTCTAGACGTCACAACTTTCTTGGCACATCAAAATCGAATTAAGAGAACTAAAAGAAAAATGACTTGTCGATTTCTTTTGTGTAGGTGGGCTCATTTCAGTTGTTTGTGGAGGGCTATCATGAAGCAGACTACTGGCTGAGGAAGTTCGAGGCAGAACCTCTTCCAGAGAACATGAGGAAGCAGCTTCAGTCTCAGTTTGAGAGGCTGGTGGTGCTGGATTACGTCATCAGAAACACAGGTACCTAATGATAGCGTTCAAGTTCTTTCTTTGTTAGGGAACACGTTCAAGAACTATGGCTTGAACAATGCTTCGCCATGGTAACCAGTGTTCTTCTAATCTCAGATTTTTATTAACAGGGCTATTTTTATGAAATTGGCTATGCTGTAAAGTAACTTCAGTATTGATCGCAATTGTCAAAAAATATAAAGCTTTAAAACAATATTGAATGAGTATTATTACATAAATATAAATTATTACTGTGGTGTTTTGAGGAGAACTGTGGTTGCCAGATTTTTTATTTTTTTTGTCAAAAAAAAAACATGTGCCTCTTGTTCTTTTTGTCGAACTATAGCTCATCTCTTTTCAGGCAGCTTTTTTTTCACTTTCTACATTTGCACTCTCTGCCTCCCACACCACACAAATGTGCCATGTCTTTCAGCGTAGCATGTAATGAACACACGAAAGAGATGCTAATTGTTTACGGCGTCTTTGAAAAGGAAATCTGATATCTCTTTTGGCTTCTTCAGACAGAGGGAACGATAACTGGTTGATCAAGTATGAGAAGCCGGGCGATGGAGAGCTGACAGAGAAGGTGAGCTGAGGGATATTTATAGAGCTGCTTTGTTTGCAGTGCTGGGCAGCCCAAAGAAAATGCCATGACTGAGAGCCAAGTGCAAATGCAGGGGTATCATATTCATCTTTTTTTGATGTAAAATGACAGTGTACGTATTTAAATTTTTTGTGCTTGAATGGGCATGGCATGTCTTGGTAAACAGTTCTGCCTATGTGCACAGTAAAGCTCTTTAAACATCACACCACGTCAAACATGAGGCCTGTTTAGTATTGCAAAAGCATTTCTGTTAGCTCAAGTTGCTGCAGGACTTATATTATGGATAATGATGATTGCTTCCCAGTCACAAATGCTGAGTTTCTTTTGCACATGTCCGTCCCCAGGAATCTGAATGGACTGACCCTAAAGACTCAGCCATACAGATCGCAGCTATAGATAATGGTTTGGCCTTCCCTTTTAAACACCCCGATGAGTGGAGAGCATGTAAGGATTTCCTTTAATGTTTTCTGTTTTAATATGAAAATATATTTATACTTATTCCAGCAGTGGTCAAGTTACATTTTCAGCAGCCTTTACTTAGTTTTCAGTATCTCATGATTCTTCAGAAATCATTTTATAGACTGATTTTGTGCTCTAATAACGTTCTTTTTTTATCATTATATAAAAGTGTTTTGCCTCTTAATGTTTTTGTGGAAACTATGATACATTTTTCTATGAATGGACTGAACAGCTTTCATTTTAAATAGAAATATTTGTGTCACAGTTAATGCATATAATGTGTCCTTGCTGAATAAAAGTATTTCTTCCAAAAATGTGAGTTTCTATCTATGAGCTGAAAACATTTTACTAGTACGATCATACTTAACGGGTGATTTGTATTATTATTTTCCCCCTAAATCTTGGTGCATGTAGACCCATTCCACTGGGCATGGTTGCCTCAGGCCAAAGTGGCCTTTTCCCAGGAGACAAGAGACCTCGTGCTCTCGCGTATTTCTGACATGAACTTTGTGCAGGACCTCTGTGAGGACCTTTATGAGATGTTCAAGGTAAGCTTTAATAGAGCCGTTTTTCAGTGCAGTGAATTACTTGTTATTAAAGTGTTGATTTGGCTGTAGTTTATTTTGAGACTTAACTTCTTGGACAGGGCTTTAGCATGCTGTCAGTTTCTGTTAGCAAGCTGGAGCTTAGCATGCTGTCAGCACACTAAAACCCTTAAAGAAGTTGCGTCTCTATATTCCTCCCATTTGAACTGGCTCTGCTAAAAATATTCAAGCTTACGATTTCTAAAACCAAGGAAATGATAAATGACTGATTGACCTCTCTAAGTGACCTGACCTCAGTAAATCTGTTTTCTATCATGTCTGTATAATCTTACTCGCTAGTTAATCATTTATGCATTCATTTGCAAGAATCTCAGTTTGGATGACTATCTTTTAAATATTCATTGACTTTCCACATTAACAACTCTGATTTCAGACGGATAAGGGGTTTGATAAGACCATGTTTGAGAAACAGATGTCCGTTATGAGAGGACAGGTAAGTTTTATTTTATGCTTTGGGGTGATTTCGTTCTCGGCTGTTCCAGAAATAGTGCGCCGTTCTCACATACTTCATTCTCACTAAATGCTGGAGCTCTTCATAATGAAAAATTCACAGCTAACGTATATTAATACACCCAGCCGGGATGCTATTTTCAGCCTATCACAGCTGAGATTTAGACCTCAGGTTTGCAATGCCAAGGGAAAATGATTGTGCATCTAAAATAAAATAAAAAAAAGAAAAACTAATGAAAAGAAACAAATCTCTCCTGCATAGTATTATTCACTGTTATTTAAAAGTTTGTAGTTGTTTGTCTTTCTCAGTATTGATAGAAAACACAGTAATAATCTAAAATATATTAGCAATTTAAATGCAAACTTAAAGTAATGGCTGCTTTTACAGATTTTTCTTATATGTGACCCTGGACCAAAAAAACAGTCATAAGTCATAGGTTTATTTGATTTATCTTTTATGGCAAAAAGCATTACAATATTAAGATCATGTTCCTACTGTAAATAACAAACCTTAACATTTTAATTAGTAATGCGTTAAGGATTTAATTTAGGTGGTTTTCTGAATATTTAGAGTTAACCTTAAATTCCAGGTTTTCAGATAGTTGTATATTTTTAGAAGCAAATGAATCATTTAGAAGCAGACTTCATCAGGAAGTAGTGTTGTGTTTTAAGAGAATATAAAGCCTCTAGTGCATGTAAAATCACATGTGCCTGTTCTTTCCAAATAGATCTTAAACCTGACCCAGGCTTTGAAAGACGGGAGGAGCCCCATCCAGTTAGTGCAGATGCCTCGTGTGGTGGTGGAGAGGAGTCGTGGAGGAGGACAGGGTCGTGTGGTCCAACTGGGCAATGCATTTACCCAGACCTTTCACTGCAAGAGACCCTTTTTCACATCCTGGTAAAACAGCCACACAGAGGGTGAAGACGAAATTGGAAGAGGGTCCTATATGAGAGACACTGGATGAAGAACTTTCTGGAAAGACTTCCCGAGTGAATGTAGCAAAGGGAGAGACTTAAAAAATGCATGGAGGTCGGATGCAGAGGATCCAAGGCCTTTTAATTTCCTGAGCCTTTTCCCCGAATTCTCCTCTTCAGCTTGCTGTGGCTGTCAAGTTGGATCGTCAAAAGGGAATCGTTTCACTGAAGATGATGTTTTTTCGGCGACAGCCTTTCTCAACTGCCAATTATTTTATAACTATAGATATTATAAATGAAGAATGATGCATAGAACTTAATTTAAACTTGAAAAATGCTTGAATGTAACTTGCAAGTTTACATTTTACACGTCTCCTGAGGACATTTCAACACCAAGAAATACTGGTGACCATGGTATTTAATATGATGAATGTATTTGCTGATTTATGTAACAGGATGCTGGCAACAGTATATACATTGTTAAAGCTGGGTGCTTTGTAAGCCCTAGGAAAAAAAGTATAATTACAAAAGTTTTTTTTTTTCTCTCACACAATCCTGTGATGCATCTTGGACTTTGTATTTCAGCTGAGCAATTGTTAATGTAGAGCTGTATATTTAAAATGAAGTGAATAAAAAAAAAAGAAAAATAAAGCTTTGGGGTTGGTATAATAGATGTAGTGTTATTATGTCATGGTATTATGTTAACTTTTTGTAACATGTAAAATGGTTCCTGTCTAGCAAAACAACGTCGTGTTTTGGAGCATCTCTGAGTCTGTCACTATGGTCTGTTATTATGTTGCCACCCTGTGGTCACTTTTATTAATAACTTCCTCGTGCCTGTGCAAAAAAAAGCGTAAGGTTTTCAGTGTTTTTGTCCTAAACATAGTTAAGTACCTAACTTAAAAAAAGGGGGCCAAAAAAGGCTTATCCCACAATGTGAGAACTACGCAGAGTATTTGCTTCTCTCTCTCTCATCTGGTGTCGATCTATTGTTCTGCACATGTTTCTGTGATGGATAGGTTTAGTGGATAGAAAATACTGTTAACCTGCTAGAAAATCAATGGAAGTCTATGCAATGTCCTCACTGAGGTAGTCAAACAAACAAACAAACGTGTGTGTGTGTTTAGAAGCTGCATGTTCTGAAAGTGATCGTTAGGTGGCAGTGTTCTCTCACGAGCGAGCGGCGCCTGCTCTTGGCCTGAGAAGAACACCAATGAGCACATCCTGGATGAAGTTTTCCACTGGTTTATCTTCAATGTCAAAACAAGCCCGAGAAGGTGATTAATCGCCCATTGCCGCTAGACTGAGAGAAACAAGTACGTAATTTGCTGTTCAGCCATGTTCTTTTAAACGCCAAAATAATGTTTTGATGTCTGTCAGATATCTGAATTGCATATTAGGCTGTTTGTGTGTATGAATAGATTCAAATTGCTCAGTGTAGTTTAGTCACACGCTGAAATGATGGGATGTAGATAGGTCTACAGGTTGTATTCACTTTTTATATATATATATATTTATATATATATATATATATATATATATATATATATATATATATATATATATATAAAGAACTAAAATGAATATGCAAAACTTTATAATGTGGCCAATTTGTTATATCCAAATGATTCTGTAGAAACGTTTATATATGGCTGAGTGTAACATTTGGTGTCGAAATTGTTTTTTTTTTTTTTTTTTTTTTTTTCAGATGGTATGTGTGTGTGTATATATATATATATATATATATATATATATATATATATATATATATATATACACATCCATAACAATAGTAATTTATTTAAAAAGTGTCATGAATAGCTAAAAATCATTATTTCTACTTACCCAAATTAATCACGTGTCAATGTGCAATCAAAATATTTTGGTTATTTTTGCTAACATTTCATTTTATTTGTAAGAGCCCTAAATAGTTAGTTACTTAAATGATTAAATTGTTTTTTGTTTTGTTTTTTCAGAAAATTTTGTCTCGCGTCAACTGTTACCAAACCATATTTTGCCTTTTAATTGGTGGAATTGGTGGTATCTATTATTAAACCAAATGAAATATTTTAATCTAAAAACTTCTAACACCAGTTATTTTGTAGAATGTCAGCTCTGTTAGCACAGTATCAAAAGGAAAGCAGAATTTATTACTGATCTCCCGCTTATTTAAAGGTCTTTTAATCATGTTTTCATTAGTGTCATGTGTTCTTAGCATTGATGCACTCAAGCACTCAATTCTGTTACACTATTGTCAGCATTGTTACTCTATGATAACCTGGCCAGTGTTGGGCTCATTACTCAAAAAAATGATTTATTACTTGTTAGTTATTTAAAGTAATATCACTTTACCTATTAACTTTCTGGCAACAGTAATTAGTTACCCTACTAGTTTCTCATCCATGCCCTACATAAGTGCCATTACACATATGTTGCCCATACAATTCTTTACCAACAATATATTTCTGCCTCATGGTTTAATTAAAATCCACATTGCATCGCAAGTCAGAAATTAATACACACTTGACGATTGATAGTGACTTTTAAGTAAAATTATTGTATTAGGCTATCTACTGTATTTTACTAATTGTCACATGTGGCTTGAAGCTGTAACTATAATTCTCTTACCCATATCTGACTGTATTTCATGACATATTTTATCAAATGAAATCACTTGAATTCACAAGAACATATTTCATTTTCCAAAAAGATTGTTCACTATTTATATTGGGATCAGAGGGATGTTGGTGGACAAGCCACGCAGGCCCAAAATAATGCCATAACTGAAGCGCCTGTGTTCAGATCATCTTTTCTCCTGACAAAATCAATGAAATGGCAATATTTACATGAATGTTATGGAAATAATTATTGGATTGTTGGACTTGGGTTGAGGCATCAAAAGTAACAAAGCTGCTGTCATTTATTACATGACAAGAATGTGCTGACAAGAATAAACGACACATTCAATAATATTGATATTCTGTCATATAGTAGGGAAACTTAACAAATGTCATCAAATCTATACCGTACAACCTGAAAGAACATTAAAACGCTATCATTTATCAACGTGGGAACTCTCCTTCAGCTCATTCTCAGAAGTGAGAGGAAAACCTCTGGAATGTTCACGTGTACTTCCACTCATCTTTTTTTCTCACGTATCTTATCAGTTCTGTTTTTTTTCTGATGGATTGGTTCATAAATGTGACTCCATGTGGGAGGGTTGTTTATTTTTTCTGGGAAATCAGATTGTGAAAGTGTTGAGGGTGAAAGAGCGGGACAGGTACTCGGGATGGATTTGTCTGGAATGGGTCTGAGTCTGGCTTCGAGCTCGCAGGCTTTGCAGTGACAAGTCCCTCTTTGTTTGAGCGTTATAGATGCATTATGTAAGCAAACGCTGAGATCACCAGCCACGCAGCTGTTTCTCCCTGCAGATGAACAAACTAGCATTTTTAAACTACAAGCATTCAAACTAATAGGTAAAGTGTTTCATGTATTTAATAAATAGTAATTGTTGTTTAGGTATCTTTTTTAATAATCAGTTGTCAAATGGACATTTAATCAAATTAACAGAGAAAGAAAGAAAGAAATAATTATATTTATTTTTAAATTAATATGTATCTATTTTTATTAAAATCAGTAGTTATTTTTCAGTTCAGTCAGTTTAAAACATCTCAACATATATTAATTTATGAATTACAGTCAATAAGCACAATCAGTTATGTCAAACTATTATTATTAAATATTGTACATGTGTATGAAGTGTAAAATAATAATTTTTTGGTTTAATAGTGCTAATTAGTTTACTGTTCACTTTGTTTTATTACAAGTTTAATTAGCTATTAATAATGTAAGCGCTGAACAATTTTCACTTTGTTTCTAGTTGCCTATTAGCATTCCTTTTATAACATATTTGTTACATTATATGGCAGTTTTTTAAAGCACATATTCTGCACGACCATATTCTACATCCTAATCCCACCCAAAACCTAAATTTTGCAACTAACTATTAATAAGCAGCCCATTAAGGCTTTATTAATGGCTTAATAAAATGACAAAGTTTTTATAAATTAAATTATGCAGTAAAAAATTATGCAGTAAAAAACCTTAGATAAGGTACACACAAAAACATCAGAGATGGAAGCTTTTTTAATACATTTAATAGTGCATTTTGACCATGATTAATCTGTACAGAAATAACATTAATAATAAAAAAGATAAACAACTTTCTCCTTTATGTAACTTAGGGTGTAACATTTACAATAAAATAAGATACATACAAAAACACGATATGAGTGATATAAATACAGAGAGGTTTAAATTACATTGTCATTGTCATGCGTTATTCTCGATTTGGCAGCATATATTTAATTTACAAACATTTATGATACACTGCCATTGACAGGCATGTAAGTAGCAATAAATCAAGACATCAAACCCAGGGCCGACAATCATAAAGCACCTCGATAAGAGTGCTGGACTCAGAAAGAAATCTGTTCAGCGCTCCTACTCTGATGATGTGACCGCTAGCCTGGCTATGGTTAAGTGTAAATGCAAGCTTTGTTACTATTTTAGACTTTTACTTCATTTCTGGTTAACACTGACAAACAAACGAATATCACTTCTCCGCATACATTCTCCATCATCCTCTTGACAAAAACCTGAACATCCAACCCAAAATAAAAAGCTTTTCCTATCCTTTCAGTATATACCCAGGGCTCAAGATGGTAGACGGCCGAGACCATGGAGCTCAAATGAATTTTATTGGGTTGCATCATTGATCTCGACCAATCACAGGCCTCGGGATGAGTAAACTGTATTGTGTTCTTCTTTGGAGTCCTGTGTTGAATCCTGGGGTGTATAATTGGTCCACGTTGTATTGGTCTCAGCTTTGGTTTTGGTGCTGTTGGAGCCTTCTGTGCTGTTTAAGTGGCTACATGCACTAGTCTTTTCTTCTTTCACACATTTCCTCTCTTCCTTTTAAAGGTGAGCCAGCCACCACCTACCGTCTTGTCTATAGACAAACATGTCAGTCCATCCATTGATCCGATGAAAGAGCCGTACACAGCTTTGCAGATATTTGTGTAACTACGTGGCAGTGACGCGCACAGAAATAGGTATAAACACTATATTGCAGGGGGTGCGAGTGCATGGAATATGTCTCATTTGTCAATAACACACACAAATACACACTATACATAGGCTCACTTCCACAGTCATTCAGAAATACACATACATTCTTGCTTCTCAGAAGCAAAACACCTCCCGTTTCATGTAGTCACCCTATGACATGATCAGTAACAAGGTCGCGACGTCAGTGATGATGATGTCATAGCAGCAGGAACGCCCATTTCCAGTCTTTAAGGCTTGTCATTTGATGGCCATCAGAATGGCAAGAGCTTTGACCTATGTAGCTTGTTAATTTCGGCACAGTGGTCCATCCGTATCACATAAGGGCTCAGATCGTTAAGGGAGTTAACCTCTCCGACATCAGAGTTTGTTAAGAGGTGACATGAAACCTCAACCGTGTGTGTGTGTGTGTGTGTTTATTTGTCCAGGCAGGTAAAGGAGTCTCGTATCCGCACCACTTCTGCAGCACACAGGTGACCATACAGCTTATTGTACCATTCAGGGCAACGGCCCCTAAAAGAAAAGAGAAAAATACGTGATTACATAATTTAGTTAAAAGTTTGAGCCAAAAACTTATCACTAGACACCAATAACTTCATTTTAGACACTTCCAAAACTGTTGCAACAGAGATGGAAATCAATTTTTAAATACACGAACCATGTTTCCATCTTTATTGCCATTTTCTGTTCTACAGAATATATATTCAACTGGATATTAATTTATTTAAATTTAAACGTCAAATAAAACATTTAAATATAGAATGCATTCATTCTGAAGAGACTGAGATTCCCGTGCAGCTCTTACCTGCAGTCTATTCTGGAAATGTGCGTGAGTCGACTCTTGTTGGGTCCGCAGGGTTCGATGTAATAGCGAGAGGTCAGGACGTTAGCACGAACACCCAGAACCGCTGCACTCTCGTGATCCACCGACACACACACCAAAGCACACACTCCCTTGGGCAAGTCTGTCACCCACGATCTGAAACACAACACAAAAACATTCTTAGGATTTTCATAAGCATAAACAAAATCTTTCATGTTTTCAATTTAAGGTACGATTGTACAATTTAAAAAAAAGAGACTTTAGGAAGGCTTAGTGTTTGTAATCACCTGAGCACCACATGGTCTCTTGGCGGATGGGGCGGCATTGAGTTCCTGGCATACTGATAGACTTCCATGTTATGTTCCAATGTCTCCACGATTCGACACTCTAACAGATCCTCGTCCCAGCGTTCTTGCTCCCGCAGAATCCGCTGCAGTATCTCCTCGGCTGATGCAGGAACATCCACGCACACCTTCCACTGCCGTAGAGACGACCCATCCTGAACCTATAATGAAAGAACACGACTCTGTGGTCATTAACAGTTCAAGCACAACAATCTTGTTACTTCTGTTCATGTGGCATGATATAACTTCATGGTAGGGGAGTCCAATCCTGTTCCTGCATTTAGCTCCAACCTGCCTCAACACACAAGTTTTGAAGTAATCCTAAAGATTAACTTTCAGATTTGTTTAATAATGATTTGAGCTAATTCTGTTGGATAACCGTACAAGAGCAAGATTGGACAGCCCTGTTTTATGGGACCATGAAACACTGTCCAAGGACAAGAGAACTGGGCTGAGTGAACACAAGTGTGTTTTGGCCAATGTGAAGTGCTAGGACAACTGCCGAACTGATGTCATCGTGGGCTCTAGGCCAAAACAGAGCTGGGAAAAGATACTTTCACACGAAAAAAAAGCGATGTGAGGAAAAACGACACAGCTTTTCCATTAGGCACAAGCAAGAAAGTGAGCAAAGGAAGGAAGAGAGCATGAACATGATATAGAAATATCAGAACCTGCGTCCAAGTGACTCGAATAGGGTGTGCATTTATACAGTTTCCTTACCTTTTTATACGCAAGCTCAGCGTTTTCTGGAGTTGAGCAGCTGTCGTAACCCTTGAACTTCTCCTTGGCTTCTTTAAGCAGGACATCAATACTGTCTTTGAGGAGACTTTGGTAGCTACAAGAACCGCAGTCTTCCACCAATACCTCCATCCGCATGGGACTCAAGCCCTGCTCCACGTAAGAGTTCCTACAGCGGGACATTTCCTCTGGGATCTGAAACGTAAAGAAGATACAATTGAAAATAAGCAATACATTTTTATTAATTGTTGGTCCAGGCTGGTTTATGCTAGTTTGGTACTGGCCTGGATGGTAGGACAGCATAACCATAATGTTAAAGGGTTAGTTTACCCAAGAGCGAAAATGATGCCATTGATTACTTACTCATGTCATGTCATTTCAAACCTGTAAGACCTTCGTTCATATTTATAACACAAAAATGCCAGCTATGCAACTATCACATTTAGGGCCCAAAAAGGTAGTAACGAAAAATCCAAACCATTCATCGAGGTACTGTCATGAATGTTTGTCGAAGATTGAAATAAATATTAAAGAGCAATAAAGTTATTTTTGTAGTTTTATTTGATTATCAAATGGACTATTTTAACAATGTCCTTACTACTTTTTTGGGCCTTAAATGTGGTAGTTGCATTGCTGTCTATTGCATTGCCAGAAAAAACTCATGACATGAGTCGACATGAGTTACGACATGAGTGTGGTTGATTAATGACAGAATTTTCATTTTTGGGTGAACTGTCCCTTTAAAATCTAAATGTGTGTTTACATGATAACAGTGTACTAAAAACAGGAGTGTTTTTCCTTTGTTTTTGAAGATTAAAGTACGCGCATATGTCACAAACACATAAAAAGTTTTAAATTTCTAGTTGAAAACGTTGTGCCACCTATGATCTTTATGATGAAAAGCCTTGCTAGTTAAGAAAACGGCATACCAACATCCCATTTAGGGTCCAGCTCACAAAAGACAAGATACGCAAGCTAATCTTTTCAGCAGGGACGCATTAGAGAACAAAATTAATTAAAACCCAAACTCATGACTAGTTCATAACATGCAAATTAACATTAGCATTAGCTTCCCCAATGGGAGCAACCAACAAAATGAACATTGTAAGCTCATTATTACATTACTCAAATGGCAAATCATGATTATATTGTTGTAGTTTACTAATTTTGTAAGTCTCAAAACCGTAAAAAATAATACATTAATTCTGTTAAATCAGAACATTGCGTGTTAAAACTGCTTTTGGTGTGGGTGAATTGAATGTGAAAGGAAGAGAAGTGACAAGAGTGATTCATTCCTCACTGGAAGCGGCTCATCCTGTTTGTGTGTATCTTGTCCAGCGTTCTGCCCTTATCCACTGTGAGTGCTCTTGTGCGTGTCCTGTCCTGCTGGCTGTCCTTTTTCCTGCCTGACTGACGATGTTTATCATGTCATATAGCGCTTGTCCCTTTCCAGCGTTTGTTCAGATAAACTTATCTTCATTCTGCAAAAAGCATTAGTCTGATGGATAGAGCGCGACCAGACTTTCCGCATTAGATTTAAGGGCGGAAGACCTTTAATACAAGATGCTATCTTTCCGTTTCTCATTTTGAATTACTTGCTCTCTATAAATAGCCCATTAGGAAGAAAATAACTTTTGGTAATAGGCAGAGATTGAGTTATTTTCTTGTGTTAATGGCTCCACATAATCAACTCAAACTAATCATAAAGTTTATTACGGTCTGCTCAGGGAAAGCAGTGGCATATGGTATAACAATAAGCGCAAGTGTGTAGGTGAACATTACGACACAATGCTGCTTTGTGGATGATGCTAAATTGAATTTCTGATGTTGTTCAACTTCTGCTGACTTTCATTATTTTACACTTATCCAGTTAAGAGCTTCCTTCCTGGCCTATGAATAGGTACCAAACGTGAAAAACGAGTGTCGATGAATGTGTATACATCGTAAAATTGTTGTTCATGACAAACTTGGTGTTAATATGTAATAAACTGGTGGCCAGGGGTTAGCTATATATTCACTAAAGGTTTTCCACAAATCACCGCATGTAAAAAACTAAAGAAGCAGCATGAGAAATGTCACATTGTGTTGGTGGTGGTTTTCATTAAATAGACAATAATATATCTAAAAGAGATCCTAAGATATGTCTCACCTGTCATTTCTTGTTACATTTTATATTAGGCTGCCTTAACTACTACGTACTTGCATTACAAATAAGTACAATGTATAGTGTAACGTATTGCGAAATACTTTTGTTACTACATGTAGGTATTTATAAAAAAAAATGAGTGCAATGGAAAAACATGTATGTAATCAATAAATATGAAATTTAAATGTAAGTGCACAGTAGTTAAGGTTACGTGATAAAAAGTGGCAACACATTTGTTCATTATTGTTATATGTACTAGAAAAATCTTGCTGTATTCATAGAAAACAACACTGCTATCTGTAACCATGGCTGCTAATTCTGTTCTGTTTTTGTATGTTTCTGCGTGATTGTATGGGTAATTAGAAGGGATTGGTCATTGCGCAACACAGCATTAATCTCTAAATAAATTCAGGTTCTTGGTAGCTGTTTTTGTAACAGATGTGCCGTAGCGTGAGCAAATGTATTTGTCTTTGTAGCTGAGCTGCATATGACAGAGACACACATCTGGTGCAGAGCGATAAGACCACTAGTTTGAACAGCGTTTTGATAACGTTGTCGTGCGTGAGAGATGGATGAGAGATTTTGTTTGCTTTTTTTCTCGAAACTGAAGCGAATTGTTTGTGTTTATGCTGTACAAAATGTACTCATGCTTACCAGAAAGAGTTTTCTGCACTCCTGTATCATATGGGCTAAGCCGTGTGTGGCCGCCAGGTTCTCATTCAAGTCCCTTTGGTCTGGCTTTCCCAGAGTGTTCTTTCTGTTCATGACCCTGTGATAAGAAAAAACACATGCAAAGGGATAAATGGATAAAGTAAAAAAAAATGATGCAAGCTCTAATCTAATCTCTAAATTATCAAACTCAAATTTAATGCTACATTTTCAAGTGCAGCAGGCATTAAAAGCCTTACATAAGCCACTTACTCTTTTTTTTAAAACATATTCTTTCCTAGTTTCCTGTTTTTATGCGGTGGTTATTCAAGCAAGATAGAGTATAATTACTTGGTTTAAGGGTTTGAAGTAGCCGCATGCCAAACATGATGGCACCCCAAGCACTTTGCAATTAAAAAGATGAGTGGATCTATGTGAAGTGTGTTAACACACACCTGGGTGAGGAGCTCTCTCTCCGCAGTGTGTTGAGGTGGAAGAGAGAGGGGGCCAAGCACACGGCCAGGTTAGTGCAGGTCATCTGGTTCTCACCCACGTTGGCCGTTACATCACTCAGGAAGCACAGCAAAGTTTGCAGGGCTTCACGGTTCTCGTCTGGTAACAGCAATACTGCGGCCCTGACCGCCTGCAAACGCTGCTCTTTGGGAACATCTGAAACCGACAGAGGAGTTTCATTAGTTTACTCCAAACACGGTGGTACAGATATATGATGCTGTAGTACTTTACAACTAAATATTTACCATATTTTGCAAAAAATACAATGAAACATACAAATGTTTTTTTTTTAAATTGTATAATATTTTAAATAATTTTAAATGTATCATTGATTAATGTTGTTATTTTATATGCATTTATTATTATTTAATTTGTTTTATAATTGATTTTTAATCTAAAAACATACTATTAAAATACAATCAGTAAAGCCACAACACTATTCTTTTTCATTATGTCATTCAGAGAAGGAAGGAAGGGAGTTAGTCCAGATCAGGGAGGGGTGTTTAAACTTCAGAAATCAACAATATGAACCAAATGGACAGACAGAAGTATTTTTATTTTCAGCATATCGATGTATTGTAATGTGCCATTGAAGAAAAGCAGCTTTTGAAGAGCAAAGGATGGATTGACGTAAACTGAAATGTCATGTATGGAATTGTGTGTGTGAGTGTTCATCAGATGATTTCTGTTATTTTCGCCCATGGGAATGAAAGACCCTGTGTGAGCACAAAACAGGCACACATAAACCCTTGCTTTTCTGTGTGGGATGCCGAGACCTCCCTTTTGGTTGAGGTCAGCTATAGTCTCTGAGAGAACATATTTGTGCTGGTTGTTTTCTCCGTAATTTTGGTTGTGGTAACAAACCACTTTAATCAAACGATGTTCCTGAAAGACTGGGGTTATTGTGGAGTTAATGTGAGGTAGAAGACATCTTGTCTCTATTTTGGTCTGTTCAAGCAAGGACGATGTACCATAACATTACAGTATGAATATAATATCATGTTTTGTTCACTACAAATGGAGGAATTTGTGACACATGGCTGACAGAGCTCTTAAATCTATACAATATATTACTATATTTAATTTGCATTTCTTTAAAACACTGCATGACTAAATTTAAATAAATGAAGCTTCAAAATAAATAAAATGTCATAAACATGTAACTTGGCAACTTTTACACACTAGTTTATGAAAGGTTTACCAAAATGATGTACATGTTTGGAGTTGTTCAAGATTGTGATATCTGAGGTGAGGACACACACAAACACATATTAGAGAGTGTGTGTGCTGTGAAATAGCTGTGGCAAGTACACACCAGGTCGCTTGTGTGTTACAACTCGGTGTTGGCACTGATTCACATTCTGATTTATAGTTGCTAAAACGTCATTTGACAGCTATTTCCTGAACTTGTTTAGATTTCTCTACCCTTTCGGAATGATTCACCTATCCAAGAACAAGCATCTACAGTATAGTACAGTCTTTGTGTAGCTGCCCTCTGGATATGAAATGCCATTTTCGTTTAATGTGTGCGTGTGTTCTTGTTTCAAAAGCCAAGATATCATTGTTTGTGAGTACATTTTGTACAGGAATATGTCAGTGCAAGTGTGTGGTCTTCTACAAAACACCTGAAAGGTAAATTCTATGCATGTTCTTACATTGATATATCTGCAGAAAGGTATCAGAGAGTTTGCTGGTAAGCAGAGGCTCTGGAAGGTCTCGGAAATACTGCTTTAGCATGTCGGCCACGTCATAAGCTGATTGGCCCTCGTAGTTGACTCCGGTCCCACCAGCTCCGCATGACTCGTTCATTTGGCGAAGGGCTTGGATACGTGACTTCACCCCTGATTTCCTAAATAGCCCAACCTGGAGAAAAAGATGCTTAGACATTTAGTATTAATAGTTTAAACACTTACTATGCGTTATTATGTTTTGAAGTTGAAGATTAATTGTAAAAAGTCTGTAATTACAGGCTATTTAGATTATTTATTCTATTTTAACAATTCATTTGCATTCTCATTCTTTTTTTTCCAAGCTGACAGCTAAATAGATGGATTACCGGTGTGACTGCGAGTTTTCCAAACACAGGAAGGACATCTTTAGGAAAACTCCCTACCGCTTCTTACATAACCCAGTTACGAAGACTGGAAAAGTCTAAAAGTGTAACTATTATGTAAATTGCCAAGTAGTTTTTTTTTTTTTTTTTTTTTTTTAATCTAACACCAGAGAGAGAGATCTGTCTATAGTCCATAGATCACTCGCTTTCTCTTAAACACCCTTGGAATGGAATGTCAACCATGTGGCTAACTTTGGTAATATGTAACTAGTAGATATATGGAAGCAGAACATTCAGGCTTTTATTGTTATTGTGCTACATGCAAACTTAGACTGAGTGTTGAACGCAAGTATGTGGTGATAAAACAACAGATGTCTTGTGCTTAAATATGGCGCTGTTGCATGTAGCAACAGGGACCATGCAACCACACAACAGGGACCATGTAACTAAGCAGCTGTTTAAATAGGGATCATTTAACTAGGTTATGACCTTGACCAGACATTTGTATTTCTTTTTTTGACTAACAAAATCAGATTTTAGTTTTTCTGTATGAGATTGAATATATTACTGAACAAAAGTTAGGTATGCTATGACGTGTTTATGTAGTCACTTTAAGCTTTCAAGTACACGTTTGGACGTGCATAGTTGCATATGTGCACATTTGTCATTTCTCACCTGGTCGAGGCATTGGCTCCGTAGGCAACGCATGGCTTGCTGAATACTCTGAGGCAGGGGCTGTCCGCTCCTTTGAACTATCACCTGCAGTGGAACGCCAAACACACTCCTGTCCTTATAGTCTCGAACCTTGATTCGCTTCATAAACTTAGGAACAGCCCTGAAAAGGACACAGAATGAAAAAATAAATGCAAAGTGACATTACAAACAGTGTGCAAAGTGACATTATAAACATTACAAATTGTTTAAAAGTAGGTAGTATTGCTACTTTAATTTCTTTACTGTGTAACATCGCACATTACAAATTTAATGTCAGGTTATACAGAGCAAATATTCCATACATAACTAGCAAAAACAGTTCAGATTTCAAACTTGGTTGTAAGTGATTAGAGGTATAGGCTGCTACATATGAGCAGCATGTGTCAACAGGATGCCAGTTTGTAAGTGTGTAGATAATTAATGGGAAAACCACTAAAAGCCGTTTCCACCTTTACAGGCAAAAGGATAAACACTGAGACAAAAGACAATGGCTTTGAGCTGGAGGAATAAAAGGGAACGAACACACGTGTGGACAACTGTGTGTCAGGTTGTTTGTCTTTCCGACCGATGTTGTGTGTATGCACGTCTGTGCTTATGTGAATATCTCCGAGGTGCAAAATACCAGGCTTGCCACTAACATGATGTACACCGGTTTCACATATTAAAACCTCTCATATTTATATATGTGCTGACTTGCAGTTGTGTGTGTGTAAACACTAATAACAGGAACAGGGAGCCACAGCTCTGTAATGAGGGGCTCTGACATAACCAACTCCCAGTGGAGAAGTGGGAAAAGGGGAAAGCAGTAAAGAAAGAATGTAAACTTAATTTTGTGTGTTTTCATGTTGGTTTGAGTCCTCACCAGCTGAAGCCGTGCTTGTTGGTGGGTGTATATCTCTCCAGTAGAGCAGTAAGTTTGAGCAGGCTGTATTTCTGAAGGAGGTTCATCTGCAGAACTGACTGACATCCAACTTGTAGTACTGTTGATGACAGACTTGGCCTGTGGGAGCTCTGGAAACTTGGCCAGCGCAGTTTCTGAGGTCTGCAACATAAACGTTCATATAAATGTTACACCTAACCGAGCTCAAACAATCACAAAATGTTCAAAACATAGATATTACGGACTAATATAAATTATTGTTTATAAAATGCAAGACATGAACCACACAGAATTTATAACAGTAACACTACACACACATACTCATAAGTACACGGTCCAAACTTGAAAGAATATCTATCTTGACTTGCATATATTTTGTATATACAGATGAACACAAGCTAAGGATCAGCTGCAGATAACAGGGATTAATTAAGACCTCTATCACCAGGTGGGGGCTGTTAGAATTCCTGTGGTACATTCCATTGGGATTCCGTATCCTTCAAGTATCCTTTGTTATGTAAGGTGAGCCGTTCTAACATGCTCTCTCACTCCTTCTCAACCTCCCTGTCCAATAATTCAGCATGCTTTTTTGGCATGATAGTTTTGCATTAAGTTTTGCCAAAGCTCTAAATTACTACAGGAACGGTTCTGGTAGAACTTCCATAAAAAAATACATCTTTGTCTCTACTCACTACTTACACTTAAAAGTGTGTGTGTGTGCGTGCGTGAGTTTCACCTGTTGCCTCGTGAAAGTGATGCTCCCACACCAGAGTCGCATCTTTCACGTGAGCTGAGTGTCTCATCCCTTTCTGCCAATGGGTTTCCAGTGCTGTCCTGGTCACTGCCATTCTCTGTCTCTTCTAAGCGATTCTGCAGTGGGGATGATGGACAAGGAGATGCAGAATCAAGGGCTGAATCTGAATCCCCTTCCTCTTCCTCTTCATCCTCTTCTTCTTCTCCAGTTCCTGTTTCTGACCAGGCATTGACCAGTCGCTGCAGGCCACTGACTCGCTCCAACACGTCCTCAAGTTTGGACTCCTCTTCGCCTTCTGCTTCATCATCATCATCTCCTACTTCCGAGAAAGGAACATTATCATAGACACTCATTCGACTGTCTAGTGAGGCAGCAGAGCCCCTCCGGGGTGGACGCCGACTTAAGTTGTCCCCACCACGAAAAGATCCCCCGTCCGCAAGTGCTTTAGGAAAAGTGCCAGGCTTGTGGCCTTCAGGCAAATAGAAGAAGATTACACCTCCTTCCTCTTCTCGACTCTTTTCTTCTTCCATACGTGTGTTATCTGAACTCTGACGGTTGCGTCGATTGTTCTCTGCAGTTGAGCTGGGCTCCATTTTCTTACTTTGGGTCTGGTGATTCCTCTGCCCTTCTTGGTCTTCCGAAGGTTGCAGCACAACAAAATTAAATGGGTCAAAGCCTTCCAGGTACATCCCACCTCTTTTGGTGGACCCAGCTGCTGTGCTGTGACTACGAGCTCGAGAGACTGGACTGGGTGTACTTACGGCACTACCACTGCTGGCCTCTGATTGGCTACTCCCTGCACTCCCACTACTCGTCTGAGTTGAATATGTGATGCTTCGGTTTCGGTTCGCATTGCAATCCAAAGTTGCAATGTCCACACAGTTAAGGCGTCGCAGTTTGTCTTCATCAAGACCCTCTTTCAACACAGGCCCACTGATCTCCAGCCTACCTTGCCCAGCTACACTCTTCTTTTTACGCTTGGAGGCTGCATTGCTACTGGTGCGTAACCGCAAGCTTTCCATGCGCTTCAAGAAACTCTTTGCTCTTGAACGTGTGCTTTTTTCAGCACCATTGCTTATGAAGCTTGGTTTTACATCGAATGCAAAGGTGCTGCGTTCCAGGGGTGATGGAAGTCCATCAGACAGGGAGTCTTCATTGGCACCTGATGTTCCGGAGGAGCAAACGCTAGCAACTGAGCTTGCCCTCGTCGTGGTGGCTGTGTTAGCATTGGAGATGGTTGTAGCAGGGCTGGATAGCACAGTGGTACTCAGGGATCCTCCTCGACTTCCGCTACCAGCACTGTGCAGAGAGCCTACTTCTGGCTGCTCACTAAGATCTGTTAAGACACTCTCTGCGCTAGCATTAACTCCTTCTTTTAGAAGGGTTCCTCTGTTAAAATGATCATCTGGGGATAAGAAGGGAGTGAAGGAACCAGTGTCTCCAGCTGGAGGGGAGAATACGTCCAGGTCCAGCTGGTCCAGGCGAGACCAGCGCTTGCTGTCCCGCTGGAAAGTCCAACGGCCACTGATAGCACATGGCTCATCCTCATCAGAGTCTTCACTCTGAAATAATATGTAAGAGAGTTATAGCAATGCTTTTAATATCAAAGCAGCCAAGCACACTAATGTCTTAAGTCTTGATGTCACGTTCAAAATAAGTAAAGGCAAATAATGCTAAACCTAAAACTGCATCAAAGCATGTTGTTTTTGAGTAAAATTGATCTGATTCATTCCCTCACTTCATGAATCTAGCATTGTGAGGAAAATCAGTTTGCTCATTTTTACAAGCCTCTTGGGCTTGATAAAATGTCATATGCAGAAAACCAGAGACCGCTAAAGGAAAAAGCTTTTCATTGTGGTTGGCTTAGCCATGTCACAGCACAGTCACATGTTCACCATTCCCCCTCTCCGCTTTACTCGGGTTAATCTATCTCCTCCCTGAGGGTGGTAGGGATGGAAGGAAGGGGGTGGTGGACACAAAATTCCAGGCCAGCTCTCAGGGTTCACACCCCAGCCTGAGAGGGCAGGTCTGGTCCCATCCCCCATCAATGCAGTCACCTTAAACAAGCCTGGAGAACCATTCCTATAATGGAACTTCTGGACAAATGGGTTGGACGGGAGGTGAAAATATTTGAGAGATACTTGTCTGTACTACAATGCCAGATTTCTATCACTAATTAGATTTCACAGCCTGTTAAAATAGTTAATAGTTAATAATTATGTAATTTCCTGAAGAGATTAGGGAATTAATTAATACTAGAATATAGAACCGGTTTATCATTTTACACTCCTAGCTCAGTTAGTTGATATCAGTTTAGCTGTAAAAATGGACTTATGGTCCTGGATCCCTGACAAATCAGTAAAAGGAAAACTAGTTGGCTGGTTAACAGGGGGTCGCGGGATCCAGAGGTGTCTCCTTCACGGTTCATAATAACAGAGGTGACGAAAGACCGTAAAACGTGGGTTGTTATTTTATAGCCCCTGAGGGCAAGCCTTTGATCAGAAAGAACGAAGACCTGGTGCGCAACTTTTCTTCACTACCCACCAGAAAATCCGCTATTAATTCAAAAAGACTGTTTTCACTTTAAAATAAGCTTCATGGACAGGAAGACAAGAAACAGAGAAGGACCCTACAGAGGCCACCTGAACAGATCAATGCATTCCAAGGATGGTTTCTGCTTGTATGTTTGAAAAGGGCAGATCACTTCCTCAAGTCATCTCCTGACCTCTACCTTTGACTCCATCAACACAAGATGACACTAAAGGGTCATCAGCTTTCTTAACAGGACACACACTTGACAAGGCTGCCATTGTTCAGACTTATAAGTTTTAAGAGCAGAAAAAGAAGCTGCAGTCAGACATGACGGTTATCTTCCTAAGCTCCCTGTTGTGATTACATAGTTGGATTGTTTGTTGTTGCATTCTCGACCTGTATGTAGTTTGAGCCATTGCTCTGGGGCAGTCTTAGTCTATACACTCTCATTCTTAAACCATGCTGACAGAGTGACCAACAACAGACCGGCAGAGTGTGCATTCTCTTCCTTTTATGGTATGGAGGGGGGGTTTAGGATGTGTATGGTGAGAAAAACATGACAAACAGGAGTTAAGAAAATCAGAAGGATGGGAGCTAACGAAGCCCTTTATTTGGACATAAAAGCCATTCTGCACTGCCCTGGGCCTTGAAAATGATGAGAAAACAAGACCTTCCTTCTAATTAACTGACACAGAAAGTAAACACGAGTTGCACACATTTAGGATCTTTTACTGGACAAAAGAACACAAGAGGATAGCAGAAATGATTTAGCAAAATACAGAGAACACTTACTCTTTTTCTCTGAGGGGTGATCTCTAATCTCATAAGAGCACACTTGTTTAGGGTGTTTAGTCTCCTGCAATAAACACACATACAGATAAATTAGTGAAACAGTGACAGTCGTTTTTCAAGCAGATACTTTGAAAAGAACCATGGGGTCGCAAACAAAGGCTAAATCCAGTCATTAGCCTACAAACAGACTTTGCCAGAGTCAAAACCTTGGAGAGAGACAGATAGAGAAGAGGGGGTGGAGAGGGGATAAGCAAGAGATAGAGATACAGACTGAGATAGATGGAGACAGAAAGAGATGAGAAGAGGATGAGAGAGGTGGGAGCCAAGCCCGACAATGAGCTGCTGAGGGATAAACTTCAGATTAAGGAGGAAGACAGACGGACAGGGAATAAAAAAGGAAGAAAAGAAAAAAGGAGGTAGAAATCTGGAGCGGCGACAACAATACAACAAAAGAGATGGAAAGCTTATCCCAGAAGCCACCTGGTTGGTGTCATGTGACCCCGAGTTAGGGGGAATGTGTGTTTGTCTGCATCAGGGGGGCTGGCACCAGAAAATGACCTCCAGATGTCTGTGAGCTCCAGCTGGTCTCTGATGGACCTTTCTCTTAGTGAAGACACAGAGTCCTTCACTTTCTATTTTTTTTTCTTGAAATTATTTTAAGAAAATTAGTCTATTTATAGAAACGAACTCTGAATATGATCCAAATCAGCTAATTGTAAAAGCCTGACAGTGCAAAAAAAAAAAAAAAAAAATGGAAAATTTTCTTGTCATCAAACCACATAATGATAATACAACACATAATGGTTTTAGAGGTTTTGCAGCTATACTTTGAGGATAAAATATATAACTGTCCCTGTAAATTATCTTAATTCGACGTATCTTGAGCCCAAATTATATTCGCCTAAATACGAGTGTCTCACCTGCACAAGGCTTCTATGGCATCTTGGTCCAAGAAGTCATGATCTCGGGTAACTGAGGAAATCTCAATTGGGAATTGACCGTCTGAGAAAGCAGAAGACAGAACTAAATTAAAAGAGAAATTTAATACAAACGAAGACCCAATAAACATGTTGAAGTGTATTGACGTGTAGAAGGGGGGCTGTTGGCAGCAAGTGGAATGTGTGCCTGCCCTCTATCATGCACACACACTCTCACACACAAACCTCCCCTCCTCCGGTGTTGAAAAGGTAGAGGAAGTACGTCTTAGCCAACCAAACAAACACAGCTGCAATACTGCAACGCTCAACAGTGGGAGGTGTGTGCGTAGGAAGGGGGTGTTGAAGTCACAATAGGCAGTCAGCAACCCGTAGAGAACCCAGACTGTCTTTATTAACCGAGTCTTTAATAACTGAAATGTTCATTATTTATTTATTTATTTTGGGGGGAAAATTCACTCTATTAAATTTTCAAGGTCAAACAACTTCACAAATTGTGTGTACCTGAGTCTGTACTAGTGAGCTAGGGATAACAAGATTATTTTATTGTCTTCCCGAAGACCTTTACCTTACTGTACTGGCTCTCTCTTATCTATAGTGGGGCAATCATGACAGGCTGGTCACACAACTTAGATTTCTGATACTGATAACACACCCCTTTCACATGTCACACCGGTAGAAGTCAGTAGGTCAAAAGTGTGTAACGTCGGACACCTGAGGTGT
Source organism: Puntigrus tetrazona (assembly GCF_018831695.1). Taxonomy (NCBI): domain Eukaryota; kingdom Metazoa; phylum Chordata; class Actinopteri; order Cypriniformes; family Cyprinidae; genus Puntigrus; species Puntigrus tetrazona. Next base: position 9,283,122 of record NC_056699.1, read on the forward strand.
GTTGTTATCTGATATTTGATTCTGTGTTGTATATGGTGGTTAGTTTTTATATATAAAAAGATAATGTCACCTCCTCCTAATCATTAACATACCTTAGGTGCTGCTTAATAGTATGGCTGATGGCGAGGAGATTGAGAGATAATAAAAATGACATAATGCATTTGTTAAAGTATCATCTCCACTGAAACTTAATGTGCTTCGGTCGTACCTTCATAAAGCTGAGCATACTGTGGAAAACCTGCAGCCCTTAGCCATGTACACGCCTCCTTCGCCTCAATTTCTGTAAGAAAGAGAAAGAGATTGAAATTTATGACAACATTAAACAGAAAGCCTTATGTGAAGCATTCATAATCAAATCTTTGAGTGGAAACACTCCGCCTTCTCATGTGATTCCATTCTGAGTGCTGGTCATCTTGACTTTTCAACATGGTGCTATAGTGTAACGTTTGGGACAGCAGTGCTAAGTGGCCATCCAACGCAGTCAGAATGGTTGTTGGGGCGGTGGAGAGGTGCCACATCCCTGTCCATTATCTTTGAATGGCCCTTTAGACACCACATGCCAAATGGCAAACACCATTGAAGGCATCTTGACTCTTTCTAGAGTTCCACGCGTTGTTTCACACAGAACGGTGTCAGAATTAGTAGTTTAACTGCGATCCTGACACTTAAGATGATTACTTGACTAGCAACACTTGCTCTGTGTAAACACAAAACCAAAAAATATAAAACCAAGGTATGGTATAAAACTACAAATCCAGAATATTTTAAAAGCTCTGCAACAGTCCCAGAAAGTTAATATGACAAGTGTTTTGTTTATTGACCTATGTGATGGTGAATGGGCAGATAAAGATCTCAAAGATTGCTGAACTGAACTCAAGCAGGCATGACGCAGGAACTGCCAAGTTACTGAGATCGCAGGCATCATTTCTGATATGCATTGTGCCCTTAAGCGAGGCATTCAACCTCAGGTTGCTCCAGGGGGACTTTTCTGTTGTTTAAGGCCCTTTAATAAAAAGCATCAAAAGTCTTTTAGATTTGTGTTCAAGTGCTGCAGAGACCCTGTTAGCACCCTCTAAAGGTGTAACACAGCTGATGCGGCTCTCCACTGGCACTGCTATGATCTATTACAAGCAGAATCAACACAATTACACAATAGGTTGTAATCAGCAGAGAGGGACCTCTCGCTTTTCTCAACAGCTAATTGCGCACATTCCCGACTCCTAAAATTCCAATTATTCTAATTGCAATGATTAGGATGATGCCTTGCACAACTGAAAGACCACCTGTGATAGGTTCCCCGTCACTTCAACAGAAAGAAAAGGAGGCCGGGGATTAGGAGGCGCCAAGTGAAAGAGACGTGAGAGAAAGACGTGCGTAAAAAGACTTTGCCCAGAGGAAAGGACGCAGACTCTGTCTCTACTAGCAGAGATACGTAACTCCCCACTCGAACAAGCGTGAGAGTGACGGCACACATGACAAAAACAAAGGCACGCGATAAGGGAGGTCCTCTCCCGGTGGAAAGAGAAGAAGAAAGCTGGAGAGGAACATGGTTTGACAGCAAGAACAGCAGTGAAAAAATAACAGAAGAAATCTCAACTGCACACACGCAACTGTATCTCACATCTATTTTAGAAATCCAAATGCACATGATGGGATTCCTTTCAAGCAAATGACAGAATTTTGAGTTTGTGAACTTTGAGGAATGTCCTACACTTAAAATAATGATACACTTTTCTGGAATGGACTGTAATGAGGGCTGTGGCTTCCTGTGTGAGTGTGCTTGTATAGATTGTATGTGTGTGTTTGCAGTGGCTAGGCACCACTGAAGACCATCCAGCTGCAAGAATGTATGCATTTAAATGTAAATGATGGAGAGACACAGAGACACACACAGGCTCCACGGCTGTGTCTCACCGACTGGCTTTTCCTTTCATTGGCACCTGATTACAATGGGCTGCTATCACACGGTTGTCTGTCTGACACCAATTGTGAGTAAGGCTTGCTAGCCAGAGACGGCATCTCAAAAATCATGCAGAGACGTCTGAGATTACTAGGGTCTTTGCTCAGAAGAAATGTCTGAGACAGTGTCTCCCAACCCTTTTCTGGAAGGTACGCATTTTCAAAGTCTTCCTATTTAAACACACTTGAATCAACTCATCATTAATAGAGATTATGGTGTTACTTTAAGAACGTGCTCTAAGAAAAGATATTTCAAGAAAGATCTGATTTGAGACTTTTTTATGTGTTTTTAAGAGGTAAACTCACTAAGGACACTAAGCTGTACACTGATCTTCTTTATGAAGATAGATAAGTATAAACACACTTGAGCAGTTGTTTCACACTCTCTAACACTGCTGGATGTCACTCAGATGAGCTCAGGCTGTTGACAGGCTGTTTTTCGTCCTCTCAGCATTCGCAGCAATACACGCATCCGTGCTTAAGGTTCGAATATGGGTGGCAAGCATAGAGTTCGTGTTTGTGTGAGCACATCGCATCCTGTGTTCTCCCCACAAGTCTGTGCGGATCCCCACGCCAGGCGGCGACCACACTTCCCTTCCCTTTCCGAGGCCGACGGGAAGCCAATAAGAGCGGCTCATTCCAGGGTTGCCATGGACACTTTGGAGGACACACCTCCTTTTGTTCAAGGCCAGATAATGGAGGCCTTCAGCGCCAACACAAACACAGAGAACGCCTTACATCCTGTAACACACACACGGAATGTCCAACATTCGACCTCAGAGAGAATGTAAAATAGGTTGAACCTCCCAAGTAAAGTAAACAGCCTTTGATTCTTTCTTGATTGTACGGTGCATGCATTTATATAGAAAGGAAACTATAAATTTTAGATACAAACATGTCAGATTGGGTAACTTAACTAACATTGTGTTGAAAGCCAGACTGACGTCAGTATTACTTCACAGAGTTGGGTGTTCTTAGCACTTTTTCTTCTTAATGACACATAGCTTGCTTCCAAGCCAAAAAAATATCCCAGAAGGCCTGCACATCTCAGTATTTCATAGATGTTAATTATTACGCAAGTCATAGGTCACCTAAATGAATTTAGCAACAGTTACTAATATAAATAGTCGTTATGGAAAAAAGTGACGTCATTAGGAATCTAAGTTAAAAAGTTGATATGTTTTTTCCCTGGTTATTCATAGTCAAACAGATCTATCTATCTATCTATAAGCTTTTGCTGGATTTGGGCTGTACCAGAACAAAACAAAACTTCTTTTCACTAAAACCTACATTCTTTCATCATACAGTTTTGATTTATTGTTTTAAAAAGGGAACCAACAGTCATTACAGCCTCCTCCCATCTCTCTTCCTCTTTCTATCAGCCTAAATCTACAATCCATCTGCTTCATATCTTGGTGCCAGCCTTCTAGTGAATGCATGACCTGCGACCTCTGCAATGGTGACCTGAGTCGAGCACACAGGATGTCTGGGCAGCATCTGTCACAGAAACACGCGCCTTTGTATGTTTTCTCCTTTTATCAAAGCGTACAGTATGCACTCCACCTAATGCTTACGTTTGTATCAAGTGAATGAAATTTTGAATTATGTTGATAAGAGAGGTGGGAAATAAAAAAGACAGACAAGACAAAGAGGCAGACTACAGCCTCCTGACCCGGAGACAGAAGGACAGACATAATCTCTTGGGAGAAAGTCCCATTAACCTGGACAAAGTTGAATTCCTGCTAGATGAACTTTTTTTGCCTCTTCTAAAATTACCCTTCCTCCTCCCTCTCTTCTTCCTCCTCTCTTCTCTGTCCTCCTCTTCCTCTCTTTCCTGTCAAAGGAAGTTCTCACAATCGCTGGCCGATGGTTCCTCAGCATGGGAGGGAGGAGATGGAACCGCTGTGTATGAATGCATGTATGTGCGCAAGCGAGTTTATGTAGACAGATCTTGCTGCTATAAAGCTTCCAAAAGGGTGTTTTCTCAACAGTGTTGTAGAAAAACCATCTTAGGTTCCCCAAAGAATCTTTCAAATCTGATAAATTGTCAAATTCCCCCTTTTTCAGCTTTAAAAACTTTAATACTCTCAAGAACTCTCCCCGCTATGTAGAAGCTATTGTGCATTTGAGGAAAAAACATGAATATTAAAGGTTCTTCATGGAATCAATGTTGATAAATAATATTTATATTCAGATATGAATCCAAATTAATTGTATAGCTTGGTTTCAAGTGTATGTGGGTTAAATGAAAGCCTTTGAAGCTGTAAATAGCCCTATTCTAATTAAAGAAGCCCTGTTTCAAATGAATAGCACACAAACATCAATACCTTGTCTTTGAGAGGAACTAGGATAAATTTTATCAGCGATGCATGTGACCTGATGTCCCATTTGTCCTAGACACTGAGCTCTTTATTTTCCAGCTTTTCCACACATACACTTTAAATCTGCAGATCAAGAGCAGTCATACTTTATTTGTTGAGGATCATGCATATCATATTTTGGCATGGCCTTCTACAGACATATGGGGGTAGAGAGGCAGAGTCGGGTATCTCTGAAATAGAGAAGATCCCCTCCATCTGGTCACAAACACGGGATCATACGGTTACCCCATCACCACAGTCACTCAACACCACTATCCCAGCCACCTACACACACTTTGGCCAGATGGGTCCATTTATGTCTGTCTCAAACTTTTTGACAGATTTAAACATTAGCTATCGCTGACCTGGAGCCAGCTTGGCCAGGTCTAGTGACTGGCCACTTTGTGTAACGCAAGGCTGATCTCAGGTCAGATGATTAGATACGGTCACTGATATGCCACCCTATCCATTCCATCTATGATCAAAAGATTACTTAAAAAGGTGAAGAAAGAGAGACCCTCTTCTAATATGACAGAGGGCTTCTTATGTGCCAACAGATCCTAAAGCAAGAGCAACTAGTTAAGTGCCTTACATAGACTAAAACCTAGCAATCATAATGTCTCCTGAAGGCAAGAAAGGAAATTTGTGGCCTTAAACCTGCCCACACTACAAGTTTTTATATGAGGGTTTCAGTTGATTTAGAGCCATACGGAGTGTTTAATTGTTTAAGAAAATGTGTTTGAGTCTTAAGGCTCTGTATTTGTATTTTAGCCCATCATGCTCACCAAAAACCATTACTGTAGATTATCATGCATGTATGTCAGCTTCAAAGCTGCATATTTTAAGCATGACATTCCTTTCTTTGACTCCTTACTGACCTGCTTACTGCCTTATCACCTGGAGTTAGCACGACCCTAAGTTTATCAACCTCTGCATGGATAGAAAAAGACACCAAACCTCCAACAACAACATAACTTATCCTTTAAAATACTGCTTTTTTTTGTAACGCTCTGAGCTCAGCATACAGTCCGACATAAATTCTGCAACTCAACAAAAGTTTTTGTTTAAAGTTATGTGCTATATACAATATTTTTTACAGTGAACTAGCTAACCATAAAATGTTTTAAATAAAACAGTGTGTATTGCTTTAGTTATATTTAGTCTAGTGAGATAAAGTGAGATACGGTTTGATTTGTGATCTATAAATAAAGAGAAAAAAAAAATAAATATAAGTCTTAAAATGTAGGTGTTCGCTTATACTGATCCTAAAAAAGGCAAACTGTTGCTATGGTGTAAATCAGACCATTTAGTTTGCATTTAGGCTCACTTAACTTGAATTTATAATCTAAACGTGGCTACTTAAGCTCCGTTTGAAAACACTGTATACAGTTAAAACTCCCACCTCTTCAACACGAGAAACGATTCACAAACGCGCCTCTTCAGAGGAGAACGGCACGCTCTGCACGCGCTCTTCGGCAATGCCAGATTATAGCAAAACTTCCCCCCAACTCTCTGCGCTCAGACCGAATGAAAAATCTTATCTCCAAACTATGCGAAATCCCACGTAAAACCAACGGAGACGTGACGGGATTCGGGAGCGCGAGGAGAGATTACTTATCAGACAGCCCGGAGCGCCGGTGTTGCGCGTGAACTATCTCACGCGCTATAAGCGCGTAAGTGCGCTCTTAAACGCTAAACTTTAGGAAGAGCCGAAAATCTGAAGTGGAATAACTAAATCATAAGAGGGTTAAAGAGCATATTTAACGAAACGTGTCCGCTTCTAGCCTGCATCTTAACCTGTTAAAAGTTACATTCCACCGATCGCACTGTAGTCTATGTGTGCTCTAAATTCACTCTCAAATGGCAATCAGTAATATTTTTACGATGTTCGTTCATTGCTGGAAAGCGGTGCTATTACAAACGTCCCTGTAACGGTTGCGCTTTTATTCTGCAGGCTTCGAACCGGCAACCAAAAGCTACAACACACAAAAACAGACACAGCTACAAGTTGAAAAGTCACAAGCAAAATGTTACGTTTAAATACAAAATACAGTTTGATAACTTCTCTCAGACGACTGAAGATCGGTTAGGCTAACTGAAATTTGTAGGATGGTTATCACTGACACCAAACCTTGCATTAGTACAACTTCCATCATAAACAACTGTAATTTAGCTCGTCAATATAATATTATTACTTGCAGCCTGTTATCAGTGTCAAGTAAATCAAGCAAATTATTGCGTTTAGGATGCAGTATCATTTATGTATTGAATCAGCAGCATTCCATCTAATGATACTCAGTAGACAAAAACGTATTAGCCTATTATCAAATAATGCCTTTTAGGTTACTTACGGGTAAGGATCATGTTGTGTTTTCTATAAATCGATCAAGTCCCGCTGCGATATGCTTCACGAGTCCTCTTCGTTTTATTCCAACATCACATCGAAGCTCGCGTGGTATTCCAATAAGACGCGAATTCGCAAAAACACATAAATAACAATAATTGAAAGAAAAAAAAGTAACTAAATAACGTTTATAGAAGGCCCGAAGACCAAAAAAAATAAATCCATGACTGATTTCCTTTCCTGTCTGCTCAGGGGGGGGGAAATTCCTCACTCCACCGGAGAGAGCTGTGTTCGAAGCGCCTGTGAACTGGCCGGCCCGCGTGTGAATGTGAATGAACAGACTGATTCACTGTTTAGGAATGGGAGGCTGGCGGAAAGCTCCACCTCCCCGCCCAGGACAGCCTCAGGTGGGCTTTGGCTGCTTTGGACGGGGAGGTGGAGCTACTATTCAATTTCCAAAAGCCTGCTTTGCTGATGTGACTCTTCATACCCGAGACTTTCGCCACAGAGAATTTGCGCGCGCAATAAAACCAGTGACACAAAGTAGAAAATGTCGGTTCAGCCAATGTATGAAATGACAGTAAAACTGCGTTTTAAAAGAACCGACTCAGTCTTTGTCTTACTGAAGTAACTGAACTAAATCAGCAACACTGTGACTGTAGTGTACGCTATCAGCCTGTTAACTAATACCACATTAATTAAAAATAGAGATAAACATAGCCTATCTCTTCACTGAACCACCGATTAAATTGTATTTTAAAGCTGACTAAAATCGCCAGTTCAGCTTATTATAAATCAGTCTGAAGGCTGCGGAGTCGTTTTTTTCTTTTCTTTTTTATGGCGGAATCAAAATCAACCAAAAGTGAGAGTGAGTTGGAAAACTGCTCATTTGGCTGCAAGACAGTGTTTGGTACTTAACTACTTTAAACTGTAATTAAAACGGCGCGCCGTTAGCATATCATTAGAGGTCTTCATTAAGTAGTGGGGCCGTTTGAAAGCCGCTATTGTGGGACATGATGTTGTGAAAGGGGAAGACAATGAGTCCGTTCTGCTATGGTAATTCCAACAAGCCCCATCAACAGGCGTCCCTGATCCTCGTCTCTTCCCTCGCGCGCACGCACGCACGCACGCGCGCGCGCTCCTAGGCGCAAAGGTGCAACAGTAGCTTTTAAACAGAGCAAGACCCTCTATTGTGTGAGGAGCTCTTATTGAGATCAAACGAGGCTATGGTCCTCTCTGAAGCTTCCTGCCTTAGAACTCAAAAGAAAGTCACGTTCGCTTCCTTTTGCCAGTTCTTTTAAAATTACGACAAAGCCTCAATGGAGACCACTGTATTCACGAAAGCAAGAAGTCAGTGGATGTTTTATGATTATAATTAAGCTGTTTACAATGGAATGGACTAGTTTAGTGGTTACGGATCACTATTCTGATTTTAATTACTATTGCAGGCTATGTTCAACATAATGTATACTTAAAAAAAACCTTGCAAATAGCACAGTGTTACATGATGTTGGTTATTTAATATAGCAAGTCAAGTAAGAGAAATATATGTTTGTGTGTGTGTGTGTGTGTGTGTAAATACATAGTTTATCCAACAATTCATCTCCACTGTGTCTTCTTTGTCTTCGTTATTTTTTCTTTGCATACAAAAAATAATTGTAGTGATAACCAGTCTATTCATTCAGAGATGTAAACTCATCAGGGGTGGAAAAGGTGCTTTTTTGATGCACGAAAAAAATGACTTGTTTTTCTTATTTTTGTTTATGTTGCTGTCATCATAATAATTATGCGTGACTAACAGAATAAATTTAATTGGTTCGTTGCCACAATTAATTGAGTTTGTCAGTTCTGAAACTTTGAAACACTGAAACATGATACCTTTTCCTTAAAATTATGACTAGATAATAGAAAACAAGCAAAGGGCTCTCCCTTTATTACAGGGCTGACTGAGCTCACTTGCATGAAAACTCATCTACTGCACAATGAATCTCATATTTGCATTGCATCTACGTTCAGTTTGATATAATGAGAGGAAAAACACAAACTCGCTCAGTGTTTTGTGGATACTGAGTGGGTTCTAACTAATCTACAGTAAGCACCCCTGATCGGCCATTCATGCCTAGGATTGGCTAAAAAAATGTAGTAATAACATTTTAAAAACTTAGTGGACATACATGTTTTGGGTTCAAAATGGAAAATTTTGCTGAAAGCTTAGAAGTTTGAATTCCTGTTCATCCCAGTCCCTGCATTGTAACACACAAACCTCCCTATATAATGTAGATAAAAAGTAAAAAATATTTTGAATTGTACAATTAGTGCACGTTATGCTATTCCATAATGTCTCAAGAGCTGAGAATCCTGAAACATCGAAACATACACAATGTAAAAAGTATGGAATATGCCGATCATAGTCTCCACAGCCTTTCTTGTCTGGATCTGTAGAACAGTGTGGTGTGCGTCTGACTCACAAGGAAAAACTTATGCAGCATTAACAGGGAAATTGCCTTTACTTTGTGGAATCTTTATCTAGCCTTTATTCCTCACTCTTCAGAAATTTAGCGACTGCATTCAGACATGCCAGAGAGAATGAATGTGAGAGATATGTGTGGTTTCAAACTGACTCATCAGATTCATCACTCTTTTCAAATCTCTGTCTCTCATCTTTGTGTCTGCCCCTCCTATTTTTTTTTTTCCAGCCTGGCAACTCTTTTCTCGCAAGATAAAACAACTGCATTCTTAACTAAAATAAAATAAATAACAATAATACATTGACAATAATTACATTTCTATCATCAATAATTTTGTTTACAGAATAAATAAATACAAATCAACAAATTTTATACGTTACACTTTTTTAAAAACATAAACCTTTACTGTCCAAAACATTAAGATTAGTAAATCATAAAACAATTTTTTATTTTGGGGTAAACTATTCTGCGCGGTTCGGCAATAACCCAGGCAATGCCTAACTACACTTAAAATTTCACCCATGGTTTGAGCAAAAAATTCCAACTGCTAAAAATGTGGTGTAGAGAAAAGGACGGTAGAAATGGCCTGAACTGAAATTATATTTTGTGGACATTATATTTAGCAGGGTGCCATTGCAAATTAAAGGAGCATATAAGAGACGCCACCCTAGCACTGTCTGAAGTTCACCGGATCCTCCTACTCCCACAATGCTTTGCCTTTCACAGAAACAAAAAATATGATCGCCACTTTAAAATTTAAAAGTTTCTATTTTTATGTGAGTGAGTGTGACACCTTTATCACTATTTTAGTTCATCCAAGCTCTCTATTTTGAGTTAATTTCAGTTCTTAAAGGCTGTAGGATAGATGAGCAGAATGCTTGAACACTTGAATATGTTTGTGTGCATGTTTCACACACATACAGTAACTCCCAAAGTGAGACAAAGGGAGAGCTACGGAAGAATAGAATTGTTATTATCATCTATTTATAAACCAGCACAGGCCCGAAACAAGCAGAAATAGAACCGAGCAGGTGTGAGTGTGTGCATTTCTGCACACTGCATATTTAAGTTGTGGAGAAAGACAATTTTTTTTTTTTGCTTTTGTGACCCTGGAGAACAAAACCAGTCATAAGTTGCATGGGTATATTTATAGCAATAGACAACAATACATTATATGAGTCAAAATTGAATAAATACAAATAATATTAAATAATAAATAGATAATAAATGCTTAACTAAAATGCACATTTCATAGCATTAATATGTCATATAACATGTGTTTTGATTAGTAATATTAATTTTGGTAGCTTTAAAGGCATCAGTGGAAAGCTTATGTATTCAGCTTTCAGATGATGTAAACATTTCCATTTAAAAAATGGCCCCTTATGACTAGTTTAGTGGTCCGGGGTCATTTGTGTTTGCTAAAACAAATGAGAACTTTGTACATTAGTACATACTGTATTTCACCAGACCACATAAGCTGGATATGAATGTACAGAATGTGCCAGCTTTAATATCCAGAGGATAAAAACATAAAAAAAAGCCACAAACACGCACTGCTACCTCTTGCCCTTTTCTTACTGACATATTACAAACGCTTCAACTTTCACACAAACACAAAATGCCAGCCTCAAGCCACTGAGAAGTATCAGTACTTACATAGAAACCTATACAAAGTAGCTAGAAAGACAAAATACTTCAAAAATACTTTAAAAACTGCATTGTTTAGGATTATTCAATAATCCAATAATGTGTCATTTGTTAACATTAGCTAATATGGTTAACTAGCATATTTTCAAAGCATTAATTAATCTTTGTTAATGTTAGTTAACAAAAAATTGTTGTTATTGTTTTTTTAATGTTAGAAGTAAGAAGCATTTCATTATGGAATCTATTTTTTCACCCCAGTGTGCAGATTATTATTATTATTATTATTATTATTATTATACACCATTATTTGAAATGGAATCCTTTCTAACTTGAAAACATGGTTAATGACACACAGACAGAGATTTGAATATGTACTCGCATTAAAAAGGTTCATCAATGAAATCAGCAGTGAGCTTTTCCCTATAATTTTGAACAGTGGCTCCATATTAGATTTGCTGACTTGCAGAATCTCCCTACATTCTCAGAAGGTAGCATAATTTATAACTGGCTGCTTTGGCAGTCCCCCAATCCATTCCTGATTTTTCCATGAGCTAAGTGGTCTTACGTGTATCAGAGGCATTAGTGTACACAGCTGTTATGGAGATATATACAGAGAGCAGGGATGGAGGACTCCTGGCTCTCCTCAGAAACGGTCTGGAATCCAAGAGGCCCTGAGGGAGATGGCTGAGATAGACTCTCATCAACATGGACTCAATGGATTTTGACAAGTCTGAGATTCAGAATATTTGCCCATAATGGGGGTTAAAAGGTGAATGCTAGTGAGCATGTGTAAGGTGATTTATGTGTATGCATATGTTGCAACGCCACATGCGTGTCCAGAAAATGGCCAACAAATGTTTAACGCTAACAGCAGCGGTATTCACATGCCATCAGCAAGTAAGAGATGAGCCAGATATGGCATTCGCTCAAAAAATATACGTACTGTCTTGTATGAGTGTGAGAAAGTCACATAAGGTTACGTGATATGTAGTATGTTAGCAACTATGGGAGGGGAAATTATAATGTTAATGCATTATGATAGATCAGGGAAAGATGATTAAGGATTAACAATATCATTATATCGCTGAATCCATATTTGAGCCCCATATTTGAACACTCGACTCTACTAGAAATTCACCTTTTACGGTATTCAGGTGCGAATCGCATTAAGCACTGTCCTCCACAGGTCTCCCATCCAAATGCATTCGCAAAGCTTTTAAGCATTCCCAAAGTAAGCCATTAGCTGAGTTTAGATGATCTGATTTACTGTTTCGCGGGCACATGACAGAGAGGAAGGGAGCGGAGACAGTGATGCATTCACGTTTCTCATCCAATAACAGGCTGATGCGCAACAAGAGTGCCCCTATTTGCAGCGTGCCTTAAAAACACACGTCAAAACGGTCTGAAAGGAATAGCTCATGCAAAAATGGAAAACTGCTGAAAACGATTTCACCTTCATCCTGTCCAAAATAGATGAGTAGATGAGTTTGTTTTGTCATCAGGACAGATCGTCACAGTAATCTACAAGTATTTGGCATATCTGGTCTATCAGATACTCTCTTCTAAAGCTGCATTCTTTTGTGATCCATCAAGACGTTTTTTTTTTTACTTTAAAAAGTCCTCTATCTAAAATGTTGCTTTCTCCAATGATAAACACATTTAAAGCACAATATATGCACAATTTACAGTGGATTTTGATGTTTTTGGGTAGATTTTGATGTTAGGGGACAACAGGGGACAGACTCTTTAGCTAGAAGTTGATGGATTTGTTTTCTAACAAATATGCAGATTTTAACTTCGTAAGACGTTAATTGATGGGCTGGAGATACATTTCTCCACACCTGCTCAAATGAAGAAACAAACTCATCTATATGTTGGATGGCTTTGAAGGTGAGTAAACGTCCATTAACCTACTGTCAATAGTGTAACAAAATATGAAGCATAGCTCACGAAAACGACCTAACGACCTAAACCTGTTGTGAAATCTGCGCAGAGAAATCTTTCATCCTCATGCAAAACCACTGATCATGTGGCCTTGCTAATAAAATTGTATTTTAAATGTGAAAACTTGCCAAATGGCTGCACCTTAAGACAATGCATTTCTTCTACCGAAGCTACATCTATGACCAGTTTTCTAAGAAAGAAATCATATAGTCGTGGAACATAATAAGGGTATAACGCCAAAACTATGCCTCACCCAAAAATGACAATTCTGTCATTAATAACTCATGCCGATCCATCCACATAAGGCATTTGTTCATACAGAACACAAATATTATATATCACAAAATATGTATTTGGTGAAATCCGACAGCTTTCTGACTCTGCATAAACACTGCAACTACCACTTTTAAGGCCCAGAAAGTTAGTAAGAACATTATTAAAATAGTCTTCATTTTATGAAGTTACCAGAATCATTTTTGTGCCCAAAGTAAACAAAAATAATGACTTTATTCAACAGTTTCTACTCTTCAGTGTGTGGCACAGTCCAAAGAAGCTCTAAAATGAACATGTACGCTCCATCCCAGCCACACTTTTTTGCATCTCTTTTTTTTTTTATCTCTTCTTCTTGCATTCCTGGCTATATGAGGCTATATTAGAAGACGGCTGCGACTCGAGTGTTCTCAGCTGGCTGGACGGCGTAGTTTTCCCACAATGAAAGTGACAGGACTCTTTGAAGCTATAATAACTATTTTACTTTATGGATACTGAAGTTCACAAATATCCCATATAATCTACTGAAGACCAAGCCAAGTGAACCCTGCTGCTCAAACAAGCCTATCCGCTAGACGTTCGAAAAAATATGCTGTAGAAGTTGGTGAATGTAACTACCACAATATGGGTATTCTAACTGCAGCAAGGTTTTAGCACTTAGCAGTGGATAAATACTTTTAAGCAAAGTGTTATTCTAATATATACACGGGCTTAGGCTCAAATCATGCAGCGGTAAAAGAATTTATAAATAAAATTATGCAACCTATTCTGTAATCCGATTGGCTAACGGTGTTCGGGTCGTGTCCAGATCAATGTATATAGGTTGAGTGACATTGTATTGTATATAAACTTCTAGTTTATTAAACAAAAAGGTTAAACTTTTTTTTACATAGTTAATGCGTTAGATTTGATGAATAATATATGGTCACTTTTGAAAACGAATGCATTGAGTAAAAGCAATGTCGCATTCGCAATTGTGTTGTTGGTCTGAATAATAATGTGCCAAACCACAGACATGTTAATATTCCGTTTGCTCTGTTGTGATATTGCAGACATATATGTGTAGAAAACAAAACAACATCTGCACACACTTGCATTGCACCGCATATAAGAAATATGTGCATTTTGGGCATGAACCCACAGCCTTCAAATAACGGCTCATATTTTTTTAATTAGTCATGCATGAAAAGAAGAGATTACATATGGTTTGCTTTAGTTGACAGACATGCAGAGACAAATGTGTATGTGTGCGCGTGGAAGCCGGTAAGAAGACAAAGAGATCAAGAGTTCAACATAAGAGCAAACAATAAAGTAGCCACAGTTATGTTTACTTTTCTTCAGCTCAGTTGACTTTTACGTAACTCGCATTACCGTTTTTTTGGATCCTGACTCTGTTTTCATCTTATGCTGGACCCTCTGGTAATAATTTAAACAGTTGTCATCAATCTCCCTCACTGGAAATGTGTGATTCTGCCCTCATATAGATTCTCATCAACACTTTCAGCTGCTTCAGTTGCATTCGAGTCTTCAGCAGGCACGGTTCATTTCAGATAATTGATGTTTAATGAAGAGATTTGGTGATGGAGAGTCAAAACTAGACAGCCTGGTAAATCTTTCCAGCCTTTATTTATCTCCCCGAGCCAAATCATGATAAATATGATTCTGCATTTCTTAATGACTCTGAACAAATCCACCAACCTGTAGATCGTAATATACGGTCAATTTAAAGTCAGTGCTGAATAAACAAACTCTGAAATGGGTTTTAAAAGAGGATTCCTTTAGCGTACAGAGAACTGCACTGTTTCGTGAAATGTTCAAAAATACCACATAAAAGTCTAGTCAGGAAACCACTGGCATACTTCTGCATGACTAATAAAAAAAACAAACAAATGACTGTGGAGTTAACAAAAAGGAATATTTCGGGCTTTAGCGTAATCCTTGGAAAATTCCAAAAACACATGCTTGTTTTACATAAGGAGTTAAATCTGACCAGGACAGTCCAGAAAACTATAACTCGTTGGTTTAAACTTTCAGTTGCCCTATTTATTTGCCTCCATATAATGATTGTATTTTTTTAAATATTCTTTCTCCTTAATCTTATAATTCAGGCAATAAAACAACATGTATGCTTAATTACTGACATATAGTTATTGAACTGGCCCCTAGTAAAGCCTTTTTCATTTTTCTATTCTATCCAACATAATGGAGTTTATTCAAATAATCATTTAAAAACACGTCACGCCACTACTACTAATAGTTATTTTATGCTAATTTATTTTATATTTATGTCAAAACATGTACCTTTATTTAAATATGTACCTACATATTTAATGTACTTAATTTCTACATTTGACAATATAGATTTGATTATTATGTTCAGATGTGTGTGTATTGCTACCCTTTTCATTGGAATGCTTCTTTGTGGATTATTAAAGACTGTTTATTTTACTCTTCATATTTGTGCGCTCCTTACCATACTGTTTTGTGACATGAATATATATGAATATATATATATGCATACACATTCTTTTGAATCTTTACAATAGCAATTCAGGAGTTCAAGAGCGGACATCACATCCATCTTATTTCATCTAACAAGCCAAGATCAGGACATCCTGTTGTTTATAGAGTCATTTACTCATGACCGCAGCGATCTACCAGATAATACTCTACAGCAGACTAAATTTGCTTAATGTCAGTAACTCAGCAAAATGTAGATTTACAATCGCCACATGAACGGCAGCTTGTTTTTCAGATGTTCGTGGCAATAATAAGATAACAAGCAAACCAAAATTCAGTCATTTGTGAGATTTTAAGGGAGGCCATCATCCGCTTTATCTTTGTCTCGTGTGACTAATGCTCTTTCATGAGCTTGCGTTTCAAAGCAGATGTCACGCTTCAGAAGTGCTATACGGCAGACTAACACTCAGACAGATGGGCTAAAATATTATTTGGCTGTGATTTCATGGATTGCGATTCATGTGGATTCCTATCGCTGGCACGGTAATGTACAGCTTTAGTTATGTGAAAACTTGGCCAAGGTTTGATGGAGTGTGTTGGCTGCCAAGCATATTCCAGTCGGCAAACTATGATTGTGAATAAGCCATGGCCTGGGGCGAAAACATCTTACAATACTGCTTAAATAAACATTCACGAAGTAGCATTCACAGACAGGTTAAAATTTGCAATGCTGGCTTAAAAACTTATGTACGCTGTAAAAATTAGGTGTTGAGAAGTAGGTAAATGCCAAGTTTTATGAATATACCCTTACATGAAGCACTTAACTGACTCTTTTTTGTTCACACCAGGCTTTTTAAATAGCTTTTTATCAATTGGAAACCTGATGCTAGCTAATTAGCGTTTTTACAGGTATAAAACATGTTCTGGTCTACGAGCCAAACCAGTGACATACCAGCACTAACCTGCAAACCAGTCTTATGGAAATATAGCAGGAAAACATTTAAGAATATATATAGGCAAGTAGCCAGAGAACTGTGAAATACAAGCTGAGTTCCATTTACTGGGAATTTTGGGAACTTTTGGTGCAGCAGATGGGTACAGGACTGGTAGAGGCAGCATATGGTCAGAGCTGCTGTACTGACAGTCAATGGATTACACAGCCCATGCACCTAACCTTACCTTACATGACCTTCGACCCTGCACTGAACTCCTCAGATAAAGCATAATGAACCACCAGCAGCCATGTCCAAACCAAACCAGGTGGACACAAGGAAAAAATGTGGCTTAAAAAAGAGAGCATTGTAGTAGAAGTGTCATGCCCATTTAGACTGAAGAAGCAACTGAACAATCTCTGAACAATTGCAAGTTGCATGGTATTGCTCTGAACAATCTACTTACTATTGTACTTAACATTTTTGTAAAAAAAGTAAGTAAATATTACATAATTATATAGAATTATTTCACATATAGAATTAAGTCAAATCTACTTAATTAAGAAAATAAGTAACTTTGCCTAGGCTAGTAAAACTTTGAACAATTTTTACGTAGTCAAAGCTTACTTGGCCATACTTTGATTTTACTTAAAAGGGTCATTGGATGCTACATGCACTTTTACAAGATATTTTGAACTGTGCTTGACTGTGTGCTGGCAGCTATCCTATAACAATAAAAATCCACCCAATGTTTTTTTTGTTTGTTTTTGATCTACTAGATTGCTTACCCCTTTCTCAAATTGAGCTGATCTCAATTAGGAAAGACATAAGAAAATGGCTTGCGCTGAAAATTGCTTTTTTGACAGGTTTAAAAAAGGTGTTTTTTATACTTCCACTGAGAATTTTTAAGCAAACTTTGTCTTTTCATTAAGGCTCAAATAATCATATGAACTTGTGAAAAATGAGCATCCGATGACCTCTTTATATATTAATCATCATTTCATCGGATGCTCATTTTTCACAAGTTCATATGACAATGTGCAAGTTACTTATTATTTTATTAAATAATACAACTGATATAATGTAGACACCATATAGATTGTTGTCTACAATTAGTACTGTGGCACTGTTTCAAACACATTTAGAGACCCACATAGAGACCCCTTTTTACTATCCAAATTTATACCTTAACAATAAAGGACTATGTTGTTAATTGTGGTTAATAAAACAATAAACAAACTGCTAAATAATAATTAAATTAGTCAATGACTTTGTGCAAAAAGCAACACAGACTACAAAAAATAAAATAAACAAATAAATAAGACGTTTTGAACCTCGACTGTTGCTGCTTTAAGATGATAGACAGACAGACAGACAGATAGTAATAATTAACTATTGATTTTGTAATACACAAATAGTGTAACGTAATGTCTTGGATGTTGGTCTGGTTTGTCAGACAACACTAGTTTCCTGTGCCTTTTCGTGATGGTTAATAGACCCTGCTTCAGGCAGGAGTTGACAAATAGGTCAGGTAATAAAACATGTCTTGCACTGCCAGCAGAATTAGCTCATTTATTTCACAACACCCTTGACCTAATTCACTCTAAAGTGCTGCGGAAAAGAGAGAGTGAGGGTAAAGGATGTACAGGAGCTGCTGTAGGTTCATCAACAGGACAGAGACAAAGCGAGCGATTGACCTCAAGACCGTGTGTGAGTGTGTGTGTGTGTGCGGTGGAGGATTTGGTCCCCCTTAAGGGCATGTGTGTGAATGCTCCTCTTTTACTATAAGTCAGAGTTGGGTGGGACCCCAAAGTTTGGATATTTCTTGGATTTTCTTAAGAGGTGGGGTCTGCCAGTGGGCACAGAGAGGACTATTGAAGAGAGACTTTTGGCTAAATTTTCAACATATCTCCTTTTTAAAACCTAACAAGTGTCCATTTGTAAGTTTTAATGACCAGTGTCGCTGTCGCTCTGTGGGAGACGCGTGTGGATCTTAATCTTGTAGCCCACGCAAAGCTAAGGACTTTTGGGAAGGAATCTATGGAATCCTATTGACTAAGATGAATAAACAAACACATTATGTGCAAAAGGATTTGATTAAAGAAGAATGACGCAAGTTGGCCCAGGTGTTTCGGCCCACTCTCTGCATTCTCTAAAACCTTTGCTTGAAACCACTCATTTTGAAACAGTTCCTGACCCTGTTTATCACTTTGCAGGTCAGAGAGTTTCTATATATGCCTGAAATGCCACTCAGCATTCCTTGTAAAGAGTTTGGGCGGGACATATTCACGTCTAATATTTGCGTGACCACAATCTTGAACGGTTTATATATAAATAGAATGTAGCTAGACGGCTAAATATAGCTAAAAAGGTTTCAAAACTACCGTTTAAAATAACTGCTGTTTTGCAAACTTTTTAATGCCACCCCATCCCCAAATATGAAGATGCCATTGCAAGAGAACCTCTTCTGAAAATATAAAGGAAACTACATTTATACTGTGTGAAAAAAAGCCTGATTATTATAAGGATAGCATGTTGCTTCTTATAGAAGCTTATAAAAGTAGCTATAAGTATTGTTACTGTATTACAGACTATTATTTACATATTACATACATAAATTAATAATAATAATAATAATAATAATAATAATAATAATAATAAACATTTAAATAAATTCAGATTTATTTGTATATTTTTCACACTAAATCTATTTTCTCATTAACTTTCAGTTTAAAATACAGAACAAAAAGCTATTTAACTTATTTATTAATATATTACTAGCTATTACCATATTCTAAATAATATTTTATAAGATATATAGATATATCTATATCTATATAATTTTTAATATAATGTTCTTTCTAATAATGGGATAGATTTTAGTAATATTTTCATGTACTTTTGGCATTATCCTCAAATGATGGACTTTCTCTACCCTACTACATAAACAGAACAGAACTGTGCCTGGTTAAAAGAGAGCCAAGCTGATAATCTGAAACCCACAGAAGGCATTTTGTTGCTATAAAACATTCAAACTTGCTGGCAAAATGCCAAGGGCGACTTAAAGTGAAAATATTAGCTCAATTCCCATGAGATAAAGTGCTATCAGCATCCCCTGCTCAGATCTCAGAATGAATGGTATCTTCTCATTGCAGTCCAAACAATGCTTAGATTCTTTAAATGTTTGTATTATGAGTAATATTATTCATTCTTACACTAACGCACCAACATGGATAACTGCTTCTCGCAGTGTTTACCAGCTTCACCACTCTAGCTTAAAATAGATTTCAAGAAGAACCATTGACACTCATTTCGTCATGGACTGAGAGAGGTCAAGATTGCTTAAAACAAATAGGCATCTTGAGCAGAAGTGACTTTTTGCATCATCCATCTCAGACTGAGAGGAAAGACCGTTGCAACAAGATTTGTCTCTATTTTAGAACCCAAGTCTCAAAAGCAAAACAACTCCATTTCAGTCAGACAAATGTCTTTTACGTACACCATTCCAAACTCATAGCAGATAACCTATCTAAACATCCACGAAGCAGCCAAATCAATATCACCCCCATGGGCCATCCCAAAGACAAGGTCTGGATAAACATTCAAGGGTCTTGGCCCTTATGACCTCCTGTGGGAGTTGGTGACCAGTGGTTGCTGTGATGTGAACCAGGAAGTGAAAAAACTAGTCAAGCATTGCGGGCTTAAACTTCAACAACTCTGTTCATTAGGTCATACAAATCTAAATAAATGGATAGAGATATGTACTAGAAGTATCCCTGGGTTCTGGTTTAGTGCTAATACCAACCAGCTGTAGTCTTGAAGCTATGACAACAGTTTCTACAGATACACTACCACTTAACTTCCCATCCCCCATCAGATTGAATTCCAGAAACATCTGGAGTGACTGACCCCAAGCTAAGACATTATAGCTGTGCAGTAAGTACCACAAAGCATGACTAGCTGCTCCCATAGAGAAAGAGTTCACTCCATACACACATAGGAAAAAAAGTATAATAGCTGTCTCTGGGGTGAAACTCTCTGAAAGGTCTCTATCTATCCCTAATGGGGGTATATTAGTATCTTAATGGTACATAATGGTACCTAAGTGGTACATATTAGTACTTTTTTTAAAAGGATGCCAACCAGAAACAGCTTTTATACCTTTTTTTGAGAATTAGGGCTAAATTGCACTAAATAGGAAATTGCCATATGGTATGTTTTCAGTGTCTTGGAGCTGCTCCAGAAAACTCCCAAAACATCTGATTATGAATTAAAGGGTTACTCCACCCCAAAAAGTTTTTTTTTAAATAATAACTTAACCCCATGTTGTTCCAAACCCGTAAAAGCTTTGTTTGTCTTCTGAACACAATTTAAGATATTTTGAATGAAAACCAGGAGGCTTGTGACTGTCAAGGTCCAGAAAAGTATGAAAGACATTGTCAGAACACTCCAATCTGTCATCAGTTGTTCAATCATAACGATGAGAATACATTTTGTATGGAAAGAAAACGAAAATACATATTCATTCAACAATTCTGCACCGTAAAGTCCCCATAGCGCCATTATGGAGCACTGCATATTGCTGCAAATAGCATACGTTCTTTTGTGTCAGCTGCAACATAAGGACGTGTTTTCTACAGTTATTTACATTTTGATTTGAACAAAAACAGTGCATCCATATGTCTCAGCTGACTCAGAACAGCGTACGCACTTCATGTGCAGCGATACTTTCCAAAATGGAGCTACTGTGTCAATTTCAATTTGTTGAATAAAGTCATTATTTTTCTGAACCTTGACAATGTAATTTAATGGGACAGTCACAAGCATCTCGGTTTTCATCAAAAGTATCTTAAATTGTGTTTCAACGACAAATAAAGGTTTTACAGGTTTGAAACAAGATGGGGGTAAGTGATTAATGACAAAATTTTCATTTTGGGGTGGAGTAACCCTGTAAGACAGCCATTATTTTTGCTGTCATTTTGTTTATTTTTTTTTCAAATACATTTATTTTAGTGAAGTAGTACAATAATAACATCTCTTATTTATATTTTTGTCATGTGAGTGTACATCTAATTTCTGTAACCCAAAACTTCAATTTGTTTCACTGAAATGAGACATCATTTGATTTTTACAATGCAGTCAAAATGTCTGGAATTACCATAACAGAGGCCTTATTGAAGTCTAGCTGGAACAAGCATGATGCTGAAAGAACCATCTTCAAGCATCATAAAAAAAGCTTTGTAGTCAAAACAGACCAAGAAAAATAGCTGTGCAACATTCATGCCTTTGCAAATTAACTTCATCATTATGACATGGGAATGCAGGTAACCATGGTGATCACAAACAAATAACAACATTCAGAAATATTATTAATGACTTTTCACATTCACGCCACAAGCATCTGAACTGTATCTGGTGGCTGTCACTTAAAGCCTTAAACAAGAGAAAAATACACAAAGAGATTTTCATAGAAATGTTTTTTGTTTTGGTTTTTTAAGCTGACAGTGGTATAACTTTACTAAAAGAAAAGAATAGATGCTCCAGTCATTTATAACAAAAAAGATATTTGGGTGTTTAGTTTATAATCCAGATACACTCCAGCAAGGACTGAGATAAGGCTACACCTCATTGGCTGTTCATGTTATTCAGTAATGGTCTAGAAACCTGTCTTTTTCCCCCTGACACATGGCCGATGGTTGACAACATTTTTACACACATACCCACATACACACACACACGTGTTAAATAGTGTCAGCACTACATTCAGGCGCTCCATTGCCCCTATTATTACCCCTTCATTACAGCTCCGTTGAGGTCATGTGTCAAAGTTCATCTGACAGGGTTCACGTCTCGGGGGTGACACTGCACTGCATGGCCCTCTGAGCCGCTTGTCAGGACGACACTTAGTCTGTGACCTTAAGGTCAGAGGTTAAAGGTGACGGTGACACCGCCCTTATCAGAAAGCTTCAGATGCTGAGAGTCTGCCCTGAGGAGGAGAAGAACGGGCTTGGACATTAAGTGTGTGTGTTTAGACAGTGAAAGATAGAGAAGGAGTTAGCTGAGTGAGAGAGATCATGAAAATGAAGGCCCTGGGCTATCTTTTTTTTAGCCACAGCCATTTTTGAGCTCTTCTTTTCTTCCACGCTGTCTTCCTTTTCCCTCCTTTTTTTGAAAATACTAGTTTGTCACTTTTTTCCAAACACTGACAAACACTATATATGCATACAAGGAAAATATTACAATGTACTGTCAGTCACTTGAAGATTCTACCTCGGCAGTCTTTGGAATCTATCAAAATTTTAATGACGCAAAGCAAAGAATGGACTGACATTATATAGCAGTTAGTTGCTGTCCTCCAAATTTTCTTCAGCCATTACTCCGATCCTCAGTGTCACACAATCCTTCTCAAAAGCTTCATATTATGCTGATTCGGATGCTCAGAAATCAAGATCAGGATCGATGTTGAAAACAATTGTGCCGCCCTGTATTTTGGTGGAACCTGTGACGCACTTTCTCGCAAGTTTCTTCGATGAACGATGATGCAAATCAAAGTAATTGGTTTAAATTTGTTTTATAGACGTAATAATGGATTTACACTACACCACTTTTAGCTCCAGACTAAATTACAGAAATTACAGTTAAATACCATAATTTCATAACTGATATAATGTTAATATACTAACCTATTAAAGTACTGAAATCTGTTTTGTACCAATAACCACCAAATGCAGGTGGTGATGAGAAAGTCACATGATGAATCAAAGCCCGTCACAAGCAGCGTTTAAAGTGCTCAGCACCATTCACACAAACTCTGAACACCGACATGGTGAGACTCATTAAACTGTAATATGCTACAAACATTAATTTAACAACATTACATGTAATATACAACCCTAATAAAGTTTAAAATGCAATGCAGGGAATTCTCAGTTCATGGTTTTACAGGAATTCACAATTTACCATTTAATAGGTTTTTACTGTATCATTTTTACAGTTTTAACCGTTAAAATCGCTGTCATTTTTTACAGCGTGTTCCTAATACTCACAGTGTTATCTAGATTTTATATTAAATATTATTCTAATATAAAACATATAAGATATAACTCTACCCACACACATCATCCTAATCTTTCCTTCAAACTGTAAAAGTTTGATTATATGTGCTTTGGAGCTGAAGACATAAAACCATTAAAACTCAGTTTGTGTTCAGGGGAAAACAGAACATATACATTTTCAAAAGCTGTGCATGATTCGACCCTAAAAGTTCCTTCTGCAGTCTCTCTCTGCCAAAAAAATAAAAAACTAAGCAGATCAACCTGTGTCAGTTTCCTAGCCATCTGTGTTTTCTCTCAGTCTCTTTGTGAGAACAGTTGGCCCGTGACTGTATCTATTTCCTTAGTTCTGCTTATGATGGAGTAGGTTAGATCCCTACTAGAGTCAATTCATATCATTTATGTGAAAGGTCTCTAGGGACTATATAACAAAGCAATTTTCATTACTGTAATTTAAGGATATTTCATTTGCCTTTGCACTGACACGCACACATTAACATACTCAAACTGGAACTCTCTTAAGATAGCACATACAAATCGTCTGTCTGCTTACCAAAAAAAACTTTCATTAAACGCGAACATTTTTGAATACAACTGAAGAAACTTTTGACCCAGAAAGCATTCCTGTGGCATACCAAATTACAAGATAATCTCATCACTTTTTAACTGCCTGGTTTTTGGCACATATTTACATATTTGGATGAAATTAATGGTGGGGGGTTAAAAAGTTTGGGCTGGGTGTGGTATTAAAGTTTGAGTAACACATCTCCCCATGACATAAAATGATGATTTACACTCAAAAAACTGCGGTATATTGGACAGCGGCTTTTGGCAAAAAGAATCTAGGGTGGATGGGTGTTCATTTAGCCCGAGCAGAGAATATATCTTTATCTACTTTAGCTTTTTTTGGCTAGATGTCAAAAATACAGGTTATCCGTGTGACGCTATTAGCACTGGTGTAATTTTGACAGGTGTCACTGATAACATCTTTAACCTGTGACAGTCGTAACATTAGACATTGATGCTAATAGCCTGGTGTCTGGCGCACAGACCAATGAAGAATGTAGGTTAAAGTTTTTTTAAAAAATCGTTTTTTCTAGAAACATGCTGGCAATTACCTTCCACTTAAAAAGCAAAAAACCCTTAATCTAATGAAGAAGCAGGCCATGTCATCACAAATGTAATTGCACATGTAGGGTTCATGACCCATAGGCATACAGGATGAGGCACGCAGACAGATAAGCACACATATGCTCAAATTTGTTAATGTTTAAAAATACATTTTGGACAAAACTCTTACTCTATTAACCTATCTGAAGCATAAATAGCAAAATCTGGTCACTGGCTCACAGTCCTCTCAAAACAAAAGTTAAAAACCAACTCCATTTTTAATGTGCTGCTGAGATGTTGAGCTGTGGTGCTTGTGCAGGTGTCACAGATTCGAGTCCAGTCTGTGACGCTAATTGTAATTATGTAAATAATTATGTAAAATAATATAAAACAAAAACAAAGGGCATCTGGTTCAAGTAAGCTGGTTACAGTGATGATGTCAGAATATCATGGTGCTTTGAAATATAAAATGGTACTGTAAATTATATACCAATGTTTTTATTTGAGGATTTCAATGTTGGTACAAGTTTAAAAATACCATGGAAACCATAATACTTTTTTGATCATGGTAAGTATCATAAATGACTCACAATACTAAATGTTTTTTTTTTCTTGGAGGTACTGTAGGATTATTTAAATGCCAGTATGTTTCAGAATATCGTAATTCAGTAGTACCCCCGAATGATACCATAAACATGCACATGCAAAAAGTATTGACAAACTGTCCTGACCCACCACCTATTGGGTATCTTACGAATACAACAGTACGTGAAGCAAAGCATCAAAATAACACAATATTAGCTTATGATACCACATATTGTGAAATTTGGCATGTGGGTCAAAGACACAAAAGGGTTTATGCATAAAAATAAGAAATTGTTGTCGGGCATATTTACAACAAAAAATAATTTATGACTTATTAAAAGTCTAATTACTTTCACTTCAAAAATCCTGATTATAATTAAATTGTGCATTTTTTACATTTGTCATTATCCTAGGTTTTGCCCATTTGCCAGTAAGATTTTCTTTATTAATTTTAAACACAATAAAAGTTAATATTTTAATATGTACAAGTCAGAATAATGTTGTTTGCGTTTTCAATTTTTACATAAATATTGTGTTACACAAAATGACAATGCAACATTATTTCAACCAAATTGCATCATTTTATCCTCCCAAAACTTATCTGAAACCTTCAAAGTAGACAGTTTACTCATGTTTTATGTGCCTTCATGAAATCGCTCTTGTACAAAACATCCGCTATCTTTTGTAAGCTTAAGCTTTTCTGTTGGTCAATTATTATAGCAAATCCAAAAACATGGTTTTACCATGTTCAAATATTTTTAGTATGCTAAGGGCACCCAAATGCCCACACAAGTCTGCACTGCTGGAGACACAGCATATCTCCCCAAATAACTTTCACTTATCATTAACGCAGACACGAGGAGATTGAGAGAGAAAGAATGCTGACGATAAGGACAGAACACCGGTTTAAGGCCATGTCTTATAAACGCAAAACTCAATGCAGCCACAACAACCATCCGAAGAGGAAATGAAGCATAGGTCTCTAAAACCAAAACAACGAAGAAGGAGATTATGATGCCTTTGAGACCGAACAATAGCAATGCTATAATCCTTTCTTCATTTGTAATGCTGAATTCCCCAAAAAACCTCCCTAGAAGATGAGAATAGTATTCAACTCATTTAAATCTAACACCACATCACAAGAATTCCAGTAAAATTCCAGTGAAAACGTATGAGCATAAATCTTTGAGCAAAAAGTTTATCAATGCACATTCAGTTGAATAAATTGTATTTTGAGCAGTTTCTGAGTGATTATAATAATATTGTTGGATCGTGGCTCACTTACTCAACAAGGCACCCCTAACCAAGTAGGGGCTGCAGAGTCAGCAAGACAGGACCCCTGATAACTGGCTATGGAGTCTCGGCTATCACCACAGGTAAACAAACACAGCAGAACAGATGAAGGACTGGAGATAAGAGAAGGGTGTGTAACGTGGGTTCAAATCTACACAAACACACTCGGTATTGTACGGGCATAAGGAAACCCAGAGACTCTCTTTGTGTAAAATCCACATGCGTCTGCTCGTACGGTTACCAATGGTAGGTTTATTACCGGCGTCTTGTTCGGCTATAAACTGAAAATATACACAAAGGAGGCCTTGAATACTTTTCATTCCTGTTGGGTTTGCCGTTAAACATTTACAGCATTAAATAACAGATTTACAAAGAGAATCCATCACCAAAGTACCAGTAATAATGCAAAACACGCAATAAACTACCATGCCACTACAGTAAAAAAAAAATGAAAAAAAAAATATGGCTATATTTATTGTGTCGGTTTATATTGATAGATGCTTTATAACCCTAAAAGTTTCCCCTTTGGATTTTGTTGGGCTGATCCAGCTCTAAAAATGGTGCTGAGTTGGTCTTTTTAGACAGGATGCAAAATCAGACATTCTTCACGGAAAGCACCCAGTTTCCAAATATTTGCACATACCACTTTTCAGGGTGTCTTTTCTGCATGAAAACACATATATTGGTTCTTTTCAGACCAGACTGGTTCTTATTGGAGGACGTTTGATGGGTCGCTGCTGTCTAAATGGTCTGACTATGTCTGGATTGGTCTGTTGACAGAGCTCATAAATGACCAATGACATCATCTTACGACTTTTTACTGGGGCTATTAATAGACCTCAGTTCATTGGTTTTTTACAGATTTCAGTTGTATCACCATGCACATTCAGAGTCAAATCTGGTTAGTTGGTAAAACTAAGATGTGCCACTGAATTTTAGAACTCTTAAAATTCTGCCATGTTTGGTAGCGGACATTTAATAGCAGAACGATTCCCATTTTCTCATTTAACAAATTTTTTAGAGCACATCTGTTGTCTTGGTGGCCATGTTGGACCATTTCCAGTCATGCACAGTGCTTATCTACTTAAATAAGAAAAGAAAGAAATCTTGGAAACTGTTTGTCAGAAGTTATGTTTACTTGCATGACTTTTTTCCATCTGATTATGGAAGCTACTTTTAAACTATAATAAACATTGTGAACATTTACATGCACACCAGTAAGGTGATAACTCACAAATATCAGTGTATTAAAACAACCAGTCTTCCCCGTTTACATGCACATCAGTAACCTGACAATGCAAGTAGCTGCGTTTACATGACTTAATATAATCATATTATTGCAGTCATGTCAAAATATAATCATTTGCGTATTTGACTCCGTCATTTTTGCTTATGCATTTTATGAACTTTCTCAGATTAAATAAATTAATAAATAAACAGGTTAACGTGTTTAAATGACCAAGTGCATTTTCGGCTTATTACGAATAATCATTTTAAGAATGTGCATGTTAGTGTTCCTTTTTGCGAAATCCTACAAATTAGTCATCTCATAAAATGCGTACATTTAAAAGAAAACACTGAATTCATATCAATGAGGCCGTAGCGATTCATACGAAATAGCCACCTAGTCAAATATGTATGAATTACCGTGAGATTGGGTTAGACTTAAAAATAAAACTAAACTATGCTTACATCCTACGTAATCTGTCCAAAACACCTTCAGCAGAAGTGAGAAAAAAGTATAGCATTTTATATATGGATATTTTTCTTACAAAAAACTCATTAGTTCACTACATGAAGCCTTTATTTATATTAATTTTTGTAAGCTAAGAAGACTAAAATAACGGCTTTATTCAACAATTCATCTTCTACGTTGTTTGCGGTTTGATTTGAATAAAAACGATGTATCTGTGCGCTGCGACTGACCCAGAAAAGCATATGCCGTTTATGCACAGAATTCTTCTCTCAGAGCTCTCAAAAATATAAAAACAAAATAAGGTGTAGAATGACATGAGTTTTTATTTTTGGCTGAAATATCCCTTCAACTGTAAGATGGGGCTACATTAAGCGTTGCTATTTCTCACATTCAAATTCATTTAAAGAGTGTCATGTTATAGTCCGTATAACACGACCTATAACATGTCATTATCAAATGTCAAAAGGTCTACAAACGAAATGAAAGTGAAAAGAAGAGAGAGTTGGAAAAAAGTGAAAAAAAGAAGGAACGAAAGGAAAGCAAATAGCCTTTGGTGTGAGTTTCACAGTGTCACTGGGTTTAGGAAAACATTCTTCTCACTCCCCTTGAATTGAAAGAGTAAATGAGAGCGAGAGAGAGAGAAAGGTATAAAGAGAGAGAGAGAGAGAGTCAGACTAAAAGCATTAGTGTAGAATTAGAGTAACACAGAACTCCCTCACATACCATGCTCATGTTTGCTTACACATAAAACACTGCAGTGTTGTTTAAAAATGTGCTACCTATATTATCGCCAATTTTAACAGGAGAAATTACAAGGCTGTCAAACTTTACTGCTTTAAATACCTTATTTACCATGCTGTTATATATGCTACAACATATCACTGGCCTGATTAGTGCAAAAGGGACTTCAGGTAAGAAATGTGTGTCAGGATGGATGTTTATCTATCAAAATGATTGAAGCCAAGAAACTCACTCTTCTGGTGTGACGCAAGACAAAAAAGAGATGGAAAAGAACCGTAATATTTTATCTTTCGGGCATGCTAATTTTTTTTTTTTTTTAGATCCTACCGGGGGTATATTGCAGACTGTGTGTTTTGCGAAGTGGCAGCTGCGAGGCTCTCAGAAGCGTTGACAGAAAACAGGAAGGAATGTTTCAAACCATGAGGAAGATAAGAAAACCGTGAACATCAGCGCCGGTGAGGAGGTACAAAGATAGACAAACACATAAAGCGCATACAAACACACAAGCGCACATTGCATTCCTGGACCCCCCCTCCCACCTCCCCAAACACACACTAAAACTCCCTTGAGACTGTGGTCTAATTAAACTTTATCTCTCTCTTTCGCTCTCTCTCTCTCTATCTCTCCGCAGCTTTATGAGATGGGTGTGTAGAATGCGTTTGAAGATGCTTCATGGCTCAAGGCTGAAGACTCGGAACATTCTGAACACAGCATGACACAAACACAAGTAAATATACAAACACAGATATATACAAACAGGCTATGACTCGCATAAGAAAATATGAAGCATTTCAGAATCTAACAAACCATATATGCACACCCAAGTCTTTACGGTACTATTTGGTTTCTCCTTCAGTGTAAGTCTATAATTCAGTTTTATTTGCAAACAGCTGATAAGTTTAAATCTCGGTATAAAGCTGTCGAACCATCGTTAGCTGTATGATCATCATTCGTCATCTGTCTTCTTCAGCCTCTAATGTAGTGCCCAGCCTTGGCGTTCTTTGGTTATTTGCTCTGTACTGGGAGGTAGAGTGTTCACATTCTGTTCTTTCTTTATGATGTAAGCCATAATTAACACTAATGGAGCTGAAATTTCAAGGACTGTTTTTTATGCATGTGTTTTTTTGTTTGTTTTCTTTTAACTGCAATATACTGCTCATTAAAGTGGGGTTCCTATACATAATTATGAGTGGTGAAGAGTATAGCAGTGTAATAAAGTTTACTTTATTTAAGGTATATATATATATATATATATATATATATATATATATATATATATATATATATATATATATATATATATATATATAATTTATTTATGTATGTGTGTGTTTGTCTCTGTGTGTGTGTATTAATAAAATAAAATAAACCTTTAAAATATAAACTATTATAAAACAACACAAAAAGGTGGAAAGTAAAACAAAAATGGCCAAATAAAAACTGATATTTCACATTAATGAGCAAAATGAATAAATAGTTTTTTGATTAAACACCATAATAAATAAATCATTTTTATTCAAGACAATTTTTTTATTTAGGTTTTTCTGACTGTACGACAATGGGTAAAACATGTTAAGTTCCTAAATGGGGCAGTTCCAATAATTAAAAGCAAATTATGGATTATGGTTGATTATGGCACAAACACGTTTTTAAATCGAGAGGAATCTACAGATGTGGTTGTTATTTTGTTCTTTTCTCTTCTCTGTTCTTTTCTTTTCTTTTTTCATGATATAACCATCATTATCACTAATAGGGCTAAAATTTCAAGAATGCTTCAGAAGATTTTTCTTTATTGCAGTGTTTTCCTCATTAAAATAATTATGTCATAATAAAATACAATGAAATAAATGTATAAAAAAATAAACATGGTTTCATTGCAATTTGGGTGTGTAAATTCTGGTTTTGGTAATTGTATAATGATGTGTGAAACGTATCTCGAGGCCATAACTGGGGCAATACAGCTAAAAACAAGTTGAATTGAAGTTGATTGTGGCACAAACTCTTTTCAGATGAAGAAGATTCCACAAATGTGGTTGTTATTGTCTGAGAACAGGCAAACCACATCACTTTAAACTCATTTGGTTCATTATGTAGCTTTATCCAGGGTTTCCAGCCTAGTCCACTTAAAAACCAAACACGATTCCACGGGGGTCATTTCCTGAACCAGCACGACTCATGGACCGGTCTGTGGATTACTGTAAATCGTTGAATACTCAGGGTCGATATGGGGGCTGCAAGCCAGATGGAGAGCAGGTGGAAAGGAAAGAGAATGTCCTTGAGAAAAAGGCCTTCAAACTGCAGCCCCGGGCCAGCTGTGATGATCAACAACATGCCAAGGAGTTTTGCATAGAGCTAGTGTGTGAATAAATGTGAGAGAAAGAGAGGCGGAAAAGTTAGAGATCAAGCCAAAACGGCTAATTTGACACTTCCGTGTGGCTTTGTTATTCTTAACACTTAACAACTTGAAAGTACAATACCACACCCCTAGTTTTCATCCTCCACTGACTAGCAGGCATGAACACACACATTCTGGGTCTCAGTGGGCTCGTACCCAGCTGAGGGGGCTTTGGTCTGGGGGCTAAAGCGCGACAAGGACCCTTTAAACAGGACCTGCCAACGAGACTCCCCACTGGTGATCCTTTCACTCAGGACACAAAAGACTGACACCCACTACAAAAGCAGCAGAGTCAGACTGCATGACGGCGGATGTACAAATGAAGCTGTCGGACCTGATTGGAGACCACTTGAGACTTTGTAAAGCCAAAGTTCATTATTCCGGTTTGTTTAGATGCTTATTTGTGTATCATTTTTAAAATTAGAATGATCAGTCACAATAACTTATTGGGCTGATATTCACTTCATCAGTGGATACATTTTATGTAATTTGATCTAAATCTGATTTGATCTATTTGAACGTAAGATCAAAATTTATGAACAAAGAGATGAGAAAATTTAAGAAATATGAAAATGTAAACGTGCCAAAAAAACCCCCCAAAACAAATGAAACAACATGAAAAGATGTAAAACGTAATTTATTTGATTCTTACTGGTGTTTAAAAAAATAAGTTTGTCAATTTCTCAATGCAATTCCATCTAATCAAATCTGCAGATAAAATCCAAATTTAGGAATAAGGAGAATATAAAACATGTAAGCAAGTTAAAAATTAATAAAATAAATGATAAAATAAATATATATATATATAATATAATACAATATAATAAATATTATAGAACATGAATAAGGCAGAAAAATAAAAAAATATATAAAAATAAAAATAATAAAAAACAGTAACTCCCGGTTTCACAGACAACGCTTAAGCCTAATCCTAGACCAAAATGTATGTTCCACCTGAAAGAAATTTGACTGACTGATCTTAAAATATATTTGTATATTTGTTTTTTCTTAAGATGCTCACCAGTAACGTTTTTTCTAAGCACACTCATACAAATTATTTAAATGTCCTGATTGTCCTGATTGGTGTAGTCTAAGCCATGTGTGAAACCAGGCCTAAATTACACAAAAATACCAGGCAAATTAAAACAAGCAAAATAACTTTATGATATATATGAATATGCAATGTTATTTTTGACAGCACAATCAAAATAAAACTAATTATAATCAAATCATTTACTTTCATTTAATCATTTACTGCTTCATCTTAAAAAAAATGTTAACACTTCATGACCCTGTGCCTCATTTACAAAACAAAATTCTCCATTCAATCCTCGGACACAATCTGGAAAGCCATTAAAAATAAAACATCTCTGACACGGCTTTGGTGAGTGAAGAAAGGCTTCCTGTAGCAAATCCATTATATTTTGTTAGATAAGTATTTCAGACATAATAAATACTTTTATCTCACTTTCGCTGACTGTGATACGCGTATGGCGCAGAACAGCAGCGTTGCGCGATTAGTGACGAGCACGGAGAGAGAACAAAAAACAATATATCACTCATATATTAGCTGCAAAAAATTAGGATTTGTAAAGAAAAATATTTATATTTTACATTTCTATATAAGCAAAGAGGAGCATGGCGCTCACATCGCATGACATCTACCTGAACGTCTTCCACAAATCAGAAAACCAGAAAGCAGTGAGAGAAAACTGTTTATTACATTTGAAATATGGATATTTATCTTATAAAAATTTCTCTACAGGAGGCCACTATTGACTCTCCACCGAGCATGTGAAGGATGTTTCATTACAGATGCGTGAGTTTTATTTAACGTCTTCTGAACTGTATACAGCAAACACCAGCTTATCCTTATTGAAAGGCTTGGAGGGGCCAGGACAGTTTTTAACATAACTCTGATTGGATTCATCTGAAAAAAGAAAGTCGCATACACCTATAGTTTATAGTTAAGTAAAACACAGGCAAATTTTCATTTTTTGGGAAAACTAACTAAAATAATAAACATTAAGCAAAATGAAAAATGTGGAGACCAACAAAAAACTAAAAAAATATAAATAGCATAAAAACAATACATTAAACAACATGAAAAGGTAGGACATTAAATGTATTTAATTCTTACTGATGTTTATAAATGTGTTTCTATTCAACTATGCAGTCTCTCAATGTAATTTCATCTAATCGAATCTGGAAATAAGTTTCAAATTTATGAATAAAGAGTCTCTTTCAGAATCATTTTTGCTTTTATTTGTCTGTCCCCGTGGCTTTGTTCAGTCTTGTAATGGAAAGCATGTGTCCTGACTCCCATTCATAAGATTTCTTTAATGATTAATGTCTGACAAAGCCGTTTATAGGTTATGTAATTCCATTAGCGGTTAAGTGCTAAACCCTCAACTACACACTTTGTCCTCTGTTTGCCTGGAAGGCAGACATCATGTAAGCTGAACTCTGCAGCTGCGCAGGTGACCTCTGACCCGAAGGCAATCTGAACTTTCATCCAGCGTTAGCCTGCTGGGTTCGAATCTATCAGCGCAGAAAGTAACTTGGAGAAAATCATATCAATGTCAAGTTTCCTAATAGTTTCGGTGGATGATAATAACCCTGCCTAAATCCCACCTACTGTCTAAAACCTAGAATTATCCATCGAACAAATTACAGTTTTACTTGGTGCCACTATAGCGGTACAGAAATGACACACTGTACCTTTAAGAGACTTCTTATTCTCTCAATCCGTACGTGACCAATGTAAATCTCCTAAGATTTTATGACTATACGCTTTGCTTGTTTACGTAAACATAAATACGCGCATACACAGGTCATTTACCAGATCTACACCCACACGCTGTTGTACAGTCATTTCCGATACATTTTTATTTAATTACAAACATCCTGCTTGCCGAAGCCACAGCATTCCCGACGTTGCTTGGAAAGAGGGAAGAGAGAGTTGATGTGAAGAGTGAGAAAAGAAGGGACGACGGGAGAAAAGAACGCCTGAGAAACTTTTTATGGGCCTCTGTGACCCACCTCTCCACCTCTCTTTCATCTACAGGTGCTGAGGCCAGGGAAGATACCTTCACACTCTGTGGAAAAAGGCCATGAGAAGGCTAACATCCATCACCCCAGACCTGTCCACTGCTCCTGGCGAAAGAGAGGAGAAGGTAGGCCTCTGACCTGGAATCCACACTCTCAGGTCCTCCGAACTGGAGAAAGAGGACTTCAATAGAGGCTGTAGCTGGTTTATGGCTTTTGTGGGGATATTAGTTGAGAGAGGAAGCTCAGCGAGGGTGATTTATGAGAAGATTTGTGAGGTAATGAGAAAGAAAGCACTTAGAAGTGGACATGTAACACACACATTTGTTTCTGTAAACTCTGGGGACTTTCCATCGACTTCTATTACTTTTGTGCTGACCAAACTATAACGTTATCCCCTGAAAACCTGTTTGCATCTAATTTATGAATTTAATTTATCATTTTTTTCCCAAGCTAGAACATCACTCCTCCAGGTCTTATCTCTCTCCAATCAGCCTGATAACAGCATTGTGAAGAGTACACGGAAGCGCGGATCGATGGCAAAATGCTTTTAAAAGGGAACACATCTATGTCTGTATATTTGAGGAGGAAACAAAGAGCATATTGCTTTGTCATTTGCGGTTTAGCATTTCAAAAACTTTCAGGAGGTGTTTGTTGAAAGTAGAAAAAAAGAGAGTAGACTGACATTACAACTTCAACATATTATTAGAAACAGAGCTATTTTTGGACAAACTGGATGTTATTTTTTAGGCATATTTAGTTATTTAGCACAGATGAAATAATATAAAATAAATAAATCAATAAACAATTAATGGTAACACTTAGGTTCATTAGTTGACATTAGTTAACAGCTTTAGTTGACATGAACTAGAGATAAATAATTCTTCTACAGCATTTATTAATACTAGTATACTAATTTCAGCATTTATTAATGCATTATTGAAAAAACTAGTTGAATTTGTTAATATTAGCTATATATATATATATATATATATATATATATATATATATATATATATATATATATATATATATATACACACACACACACAAACATACATATATATCTTTTTTTTTTTAAAATGTTATTAAAATTTTTTTGGGGGAAAAAACACACACACAAAAAAAATAAGATTTAAAACACTACTTTTCTCAATGATTTTGTACGTGTTACAATGACGCTGAGATGGTCGGTTGCACAGACCTTTCCATGCACAAATAAACCCATATCCATGGACAGGTTGTAAGCCCACACTATTGAATAAACCATTAGACCACACTGCTACTGGTCATGAAAATTTTAGAGTTTCCTACATCCACGGTGGGTTTCAAGATTGTCTTGAAGTTTCTTTTCTGTCGAGGTAGCTATGGAACTGCTATATAAAATCCTGATGATAGTTCACCGACATATTTAATTCATGAAAAAGTAAAGTGAATGCATTTTAGCACACCGGGTATTGAGGTAGAGCTATAAACCAGACCTTAGATGCACCACAAAAAGGGAATCCATCTTTCACACAACAGATCACTTATGATTGCGAATGATTTCCCGGCACTAACATTCAGACATCTTTAAAACACAGCAATAATGACACAGCATTTCCTAGCTTCTCTGGAGTTTATGATTAAGTATCGGGTGTCAGATCCATAATGCATTCTGAACAACTTTATGGATTAACTAGATATAACCTAATATAACTCAAAAGTGCACTGCACCCAAAAAGGCATTTGGAAAGTCTAATATATGCTGCTATAATGGAAAATTCATACTGGCAATGATATTCAAAAACTATTATGACGTAATTTATTTTGTACATAGCATCATAGCAAAAATTTTTTGGGGGAAATGTGCATAGCATTCTCTAAAATACTATGTTTTCCAAGTAAAATATCTAAACATTGATTCACAGAGATGACATTTTCCTTAAAAAAAAATAAATAAATAAATTTCATTTGTTAAAACAAATACCAACAGGGCCAGAAAAATAACCATGTTTACCCTTTGAAGTATGTTTATTATATTAACCTCATTGGCAGATTTAGTTTTTCTTTTCTTACTTTTAAATGCTAACTCACTTTATTTTGTTACTCTCTTTGTTAATTAACAATGTGGTCAAATAATTGTTTTCCCTTGTATTAAGTTCATTTGCATATATATGACCCTGGACCGCAAATCCAATTTTAAGTCACTGGGGGTATGTTTGTACATTGCATGGGTCAAAATGATCTACTTTTCTTTAATGCCGGCAATCATTAGGATATTAAGTAAAGATCATGTTTGTGAAGATATTTAGTAAATGTACTACCACAATATATAATAACTTATTTGATTAGTAATATTTCCCCAGTATTTAAACTTTATTTGCACCCTCAGATTCCAAATTTTCAAATATTGATATATGGCTTATTATTATCATAACAAGCCACATATCTATGAAAAAAAAAAATATATACATATTAATATATATTATTAATATAACATATTACAAGGCTTAATAATCTAAGTCATTTTACATATTAAGCAAATGTATCTTGATATAAGAATGTTTAGACATTTATTCTGGAAAACAGCACATAAATGCAGAATTTGAATGTAATTTTAACAGTGTACAGCACATCAGTATGACTTAAACAGACCGTAATCCTCAGAATCCTTCGCACATCCACACCCACTTCCACATCCAGTCACACGCTCACCTGTCAGCCTCTGGTCTCGTGTGTTTCTGTTAAACAGATCCAGAGCCCTGCAGGTGGAGTATCTGATGTGCTCGCTCAAAGATCTCCTCTGGAGAAGCAGCAGACCCATGGACCTCGACATCTTGTCCTGTTCTCGATCGGTTCTAGATTCTCGTCCTCCCTCACCCCTCTCCCGGGTCTGTCCATTCTCCATGTCCGGTTCTGCGTGCAGCGCTGCAGTGTGCATTAGGGAGTTCCCACTGCAATGCTCTCGCATTCAGTCCTGCGCTGCTGTGTGTGTGTGTGTGTGTGTGTGTATGTGTGTGTGGGACAGAGTGCTTTCTGACTCAGGCCTCAGTGCCTCCACAATGTGAATATTTCAAAAAGCCACATTTGTGTAATTTAAGTGCACTCGCTCGCTCTCCTTGTGTGTCCTTCAAGCTGCTACTTGTCTTCGTGTTGTCAGTTTGCATTGGGAACATCTAAGTGGCTGAACTGATGGAGGCAAAACGTACGTCATCTTAGCGCATTCATTCATTCTGCTTGAGAGAGCATGTACTTTTACATGAGAGGAAGTCACAAACAATCGTCCTACGCTAAGATTACGCTCACGACTGAAAGAAGAAGGTGTAACACAACAACACGTACCAATCCACTCTTGTATTTGTTTCCTAGCTTTGAAGTACTAGCTTTGAAAACTGGTGAACCTGCATTAAAGAAATTTTATTCAATACATCACAAAAAAAAAAAAAAAAAAAAAAAAGACGATACACCCACAAAGGTGTTTTTCAAGGCATCTAAATCGGGAAGCATCAAAGACACTGTTTTCATATCGCAATTACAAAATAATTGTAGAAGAATGCAATAATGTAATTGCATTTTGAGAAAAGAAAGAAAAAAATATTATGGGAGTTATTTATTTAGTTAGTTAGTCATGTCTGGTTTACTCTGGGTAGCTAAGTTCTGGGTATAATTTAGCTAATTTTAGCGAATTCACACGCTTCTCTGAGCTTTAGTTCACTACCAGGCTCCAAACTGTAAATCTTAGTTATGTAACAAATAATGCATAAATGAGCTGGATTAGGCTCGTCAAACAATAGCTCAACTGTTACACACAGTACCTTTCGACAAAATAAATTATGCTGTAAACACATTGAAAATATTCTGTATATTTTTAATCATATATATATTTATATACATATATTTTAATCAAAATAAATTATAACTGTAAACACATTGAAAATATTCTGTATATTTTTAATATATATATATATATATATATATATATATATATATATATATATATATATATATAATATATAATCATAATCATATGTTGATGAAGAAGATATTTTGAATAACTTTGAAAAACCAAACAGTTTTTGGTCCCCATTGACATAGTAGGGAATATGGGGTCAATAGGTACCGTCAACAAAAATATTCATTTTGGGGTGAATTAACCCTTAAAGCTTTACGGCTTCAAAGAATTAAACAAAAATAAATAAATGTTCTTTTTTCTTTCTTTCTTCCTTTTCACTCTCACTTTTTAGAAAGCTGCTTAATGTATTACTAGTAAAAAAACAAACAAACAGAAAAACATTGCATGGAGGATAAGCATATTTCATATGTAGCTTGAATTTATGAAAAGTGGTGATTTTGTTAATTTTTCTAAAAAGGTAGATGGGAATGAGTTCTTTCTGTGTGTATTTGTGTGTGTGTGTGTGTGCGTGTGTCAGAGAGTGTGTGTTGGGGTGTGAAATGACTGGGTTTATGAGCATTCAAAGAGAGTTGATAATTGAAGATAATAGTAGCAACTGTGTGTTTAGAATACTTTGCCAAGAGGATGTAAATTTGGGATTAGTGCTTTTGCATTCCCAGTAATGCACCACTGAAGCGAGCAATGAGGGCTAATTGGCCAGCTAAGAGATGCACTACAATGGAAGCTTTAAGAATAGCACAGAAAACACACACACAAACACAGCTGCTAATTTAGTTTATGACCTCCGAGGTAAATCTAGAGGAGATAAGCTTCATTTCTTCCTCTCTTTTCCGCTTCAAGATCCAGACCAAGATTCAGTCACTGAAGTCTGAAGATATTACCATGGTGTAAAATAAATAAATGCAGTTCTAAAATGAGCTTAAGTGCTGAAATTAAGTGAAAGAAAAATATCTTATAGTAAACAGTTTCAAGTGTCAAAAACATTCTCATTTCTTCATCAGAACAAATTTTGAGAAGCTTGGATGAATGCAGTCTACAAGCCTCCAGTATATTAATTATTGTCTTGTGAAGTGAAAGTCGTTTTAATCTGAAACTGTTGCTTGTGGAAAAAATACAAATCCATAATCCATAATAACGCTTCCTTCAGTCAAAAAGTTAATCCTCTATTGTTCACTCACATCAAAATCCACAGACATGCTTGTATAGAAAAGTTTAAGCTTGTAATCTGTTTTCAATGAGACAACTTTTTCACTTTTTCACCTGAAGAAAGCAGTATTTTTTTTTGGTAAAAAACAGTTCAAAACACATTTTTGTAATTATTTTTTTTTACAGACATGCAGCTGTTTACTTAACAATACATGAACTAATAGAGTCAGGTTTATTACTTCTGGATTATTGGATTATTTTTTTCAACTCTCATTCTGACGGCACCCATTCACTGCAGAGGATCTGTTGGTGATCAAGGGATGCAATGCTAAATTTCTCCAAATTTGTAACCAACTATGAAAAAGACTCATCTACATCTTGTGCGGTTTTAGAGATGAATTCTATTTAATTATTTATTAAACGCCATTAACAGGAGTTTCAAAGTTTCTATTTCAAACCTAATTGTGAGATTTAGAAAATACAAAGCAATTTGTATACT
Source organism: Puntigrus tetrazona (assembly GCF_018831695.1). Lineage (NCBI taxonomy): Eukaryota > Metazoa > Chordata > Actinopteri > Cypriniformes > Cyprinidae > Puntigrus > Puntigrus tetrazona. The sequence continues at coordinate 9,322,969 of NC_056699.1, forward strand.
TGGTTTTAGTTATCAGCATAAATCATGAAGGGAATGTTCTGAATTTCTTTCCAATTTTTCAAACATGCACGCACCTAACCCTTACCATATAATTTACAATATAAAAACACAATCTTCTTGCAAATACCAAGATGTCTCCCCACGTGTAATGTTAGAAGTCTGGAAACACTTCGTCCTACTTTTGCGTTTTGTACTCAATCACTTACACAAATAAGCACACACACACACACACACACACACACACACACACGTTTTTGGAATGCATCCAAACTCTTTCATTCATCTCTCCTGAACATTCCATTCCTGAAGTGATTGTATCAATAACATGAAAAGTTCATCACGTTGTTAGTGAATGAGGAACCTTTGTTGGCGTCTGAGAAGAACAAATGTCTCGCTCTGGCTAGAATAATCAATGTGTCTCTCTTTCTTTTGCTCTCTGTCTAACCTAAGACTCTGTTACCAAAAAAAAAAGAAAAAAAAAATATTAGGGTGATGCTCTTAAGAGGGAAGGAGACAGACACATAATAAGCGAAAGAAAGCTGGAGGATCATCATGATATTATGTATTGTGTACTGATCCTGATACTCTAACAGAGGGATTACCTGGGATCATACAATGACCTACAAACACCAAACAATGGGAGATGAGTTCAAAAGGTAACATCTACGGAATCAACAGAATATTACAACCCAGTCTCATTGGAAATACGTGACTCTACATAGATTTCTGCAACCCTGTAATTATCTTGCATGATTCGCTGCATATTCAGAGAGTGGTGGTAAAACACATGTTTAATACTGTGGCACGTTGTGTTAGTTCGGCACAGGTACGTATTGCAGTATGCTGCTTGGGGTAAGTTTTGTGGCCATTTAGAATTCAAATATCTAGTGAGTGTCGCTAAAGATTAATGCTCTATCATGTTGGAAATATGACCTACACAAAACCTAAACCTACCTAACAGTGTATTAAAAAATGCAAAAGTAATGTAAACAAATATTTACTGATGCAGCCACGCTATTTTAATCTGTTTTGACACAGTTTTACGCGAGATTCAATTCGGTTACAGAGTAATCCTACTGTACTAGAAAACTAGAAAACGTTCAAACGTATCAGTTTTCAATCCCTGAAGGACATTAAAATGTTTTGAAATCATAACGTAACATAACATTCTGCATCTAATTGTGTGAAAATTTGCCTTCATTAATCAAAAATGTGCCTGTAAATCATACTCATGTGTGAAAAAGAATACAAGTTGTGAGAGTTTTACTGCGTCTAGAGTTAATTTCAACTAGAAACTGATACGATTTGTTGGAATATTAATATTGGTGTATATATAAAACTGGTGATGTTGGAATATAAAATTGCCAAGTTCTGTAATGGAACTCTAGATGGTGCAGGCTGATGCAGTTTTAAAGCAAACTGATTATATTTACTAAACCAACAAAAGATTATTAATTCCTGTTGCATTTGCAGACAATTAACTTTTAAATGGCTGGTTAGCATTCACTAGAGAATTTTACAGAGTTGCTCTGAAACCCTACACCTTCCCCAGCTCCACCTGTATAAACCTGCTATAAGTTATTATCTACGCAGCTTGTGCAGCAGCAGTATGTCTTAAATAGCACTGTATAGGTGTATGTATTAGCAGTAGCAAGTTCCTCTATTTGCTTTTCAGCAGCAGCAGCAGCAATAATCTACAAAGAGAGCAATAACAAATAGCAGCAGCAATTTAGCAGTGTAGACCAAAAACATTAACATTGCATTATTCATTCCCATGCTAAAATCTTCTGAGGGTTGTTATGATAGCACTATGGTCATATCATGAGACCCTTGTTGGGTCTTGTGCTGTTGAATCATGGGACAGGTCACAGATTGCTCAAGGGCCCACATATGGGGCTAAAAGTGCTCTTTACAGACATCTGTTTCGTTAAACTATTTAAGTATTTTTTGAGTGTGTATTAGGATACACAACATATGAAACTGACCCGAGCAAGAAAAAAAGGTCAAACATTAAATATGATGACAGACATTTATTAACAGAATATTTTTCACCATTCCTCATTGGACATATGGAGTTCAGAAATAAATAAACTACTGCGAGTGTGAATAGAGAAAAAGACCAACTTAATCGAAGAAACACCGCCAACAGAATCACAGATTTCAAATAGTTGCCTTCTAAACAGAAAAAAACAGCCCCTATTCTCCAGATTTGTACAGCTCAGTCTACTGGTTCTCCAAGAATGAAACAAAATTGAGAGGTCTGGAAGTCATATACACAGGAAGTGGATAAGTAGAATAAAATTAGGCGATGTTAGCATTGGGAAGAAGGTAGGGACAGACTTAAAGTGATGAAGTGGCCAAGAATGTACCCTTGTTCAAACCCTAAGTCTCCTTACCAATAAGTCAAAGCCAATAAAACTGTGTGGGAAATAAAAGGCTAGGATTGAGGAGAGCATTAAGTTCTTAAAATCAAATAAGCATGACAGACAGGCCTAAGAACACATTAGCTCTCAAATACAGACTCACATTAATGGTATGCTACTATTGCCTCTGGACTTGGAGGAGAAAAACATGAGATCAGGAAAGGCTATCTGCAAAGAAGAGGCTTGATTTGTGTCAGGGTCATTTCATGTGAAACCTAACCTATCTGGGCATGACCGTCTCAGAAAATTGGCATGGAAATGTAATCTGTGTGGGCCGCTGGCTGGATAAGGACACAGCATAGGGTTTCTTGAGGTGATTCAATGATGAAAATATTATCTTCACATGTTGTTTACTGCTACGTTTCTATTACATCACTACAACCTGCCAGCATCAGAAACAATTACTTTTTTTTCTCATTTTAGTTTAGGTTTTGATCATTTTGTTATGTGCTTTTTTTTTTTAAATGATTTTAAATAAATTACATTATTGAAATACTGTAATTGTCATTGACAACAACAACATTTTGTTTTCCACAGAAATATAGATTTATTACAAGGAAATAATTTTTCCGAAAATAATCATTTTTTACAGAAAGTGACAGCTTCCTCTTTCCAAGTATACTTATAGCCACCATAACAATATATCTTAATCACCCCGACTGAAGAACACAGATATGGAATCTATGGTGAGCACTTGATGACTAAAGTGGAATTTCCCAAGGTCCCATCAGGCAGTCAAAATGTCCCAAGATTATAGGTCCAGTAAGTGAGCTATTAATTAAACATGAATGCTTACTGGACGTGACGTTAACTGAAAATCTGAGGAAAACAATGGCACGAAAGCTTCCTTCATTTACGCTGGTGATGTATTCTGCATCCTCCCATCAACAGAGCAGTTCAAATAAAAGGTCAGGCGATACTATTCCAACTTGATGAATGCTGGGAATTGAGGGCTGTTGATGTGTTTCCCTTTCAACATTTATAGACAAAGCAGAAATTTGCTCTGATGTCTCACCACCTTTAAAATCAAAATGGCATCTATTTTTCCTGATTGCGTAGACATAAAATTAAAGGTTGTTAAGGTTATAAATAGTCACCAAAATCATGTAACAGCCATTGTTTGAATAAAGTTCATAAACACGCAAAAGAATTCAAAGACAATAATAATTCAAATTTGCTGATTAGAATAATGACAGAATTTAGAATTTGGTGACATTATAAATGTCTCTACTGTTACTTTTTATGAAGTTTGCCAGTGCTGGCATTTGTCTGATTACTGTTCCTCAAGCAAGCACTCCATTAAAACTTAGCCCCTTTTCTCTCCTCTCTTCCCAAACTGTACCTGGCCTGACCTGGCTCTACCCAGCTGGAGCTCGACCCCAGATGCAGGTGAGGGAGAGGGAGATCAGAAGTGAGCAATGAATCCATTGTTGTGCACCCAGAGCCTGAGCCGTGACAAGGGGAATGGGTGCGATAGGGGCAGGAATGCTCTAGGATGAACGCACATCAAAGCACTACAGGCATAAGGCCGAGAGGGAGGCGTTCTGCAGACATGATTATAGGTACCGCACTCACTGGAGATAAGCAAGAATGAGAGGTTATTGTGGCGCTTGATAGACAAAGCCCTGAGATCAGTTTTGAAGTTTCACTTAATAATGGCAGATGTTAGTGAAAATGAGGAGTCCTGGTCCCAGATCAGCATTTAAGGAGATTTCAAGTAAGATAATGTGAGGGAGCAATGGCTTTGAAAACCGCCTACTGTGTCTTTTATTTCTTCCACTGCCTTTTTATGGAGAGCTTTAAGGTTTTACATTCTCCTCCTAGACTACCGTGAACAACTTCCATTTCTTGGTATAAGAAATATTCATGTGTGCCAACAGCTGTGGTACTATTAAGACATTTTTTGCTTAGAAAGAACTAAATCAAATTTATTATAGCGTGCTATTATAGAATTCGTTTTTTTTCTTGTTTTAGATCAAAAGCAACAGCAGTCAACAACATTGTTACAAAAGGATTTCTATTTTAAATAAATGCTTTTCAACTTTCTATTCATTAAATAACTATGAAAATATGTCATATTTCAGTAAAAGAATTAATCAGCAATGCTGTTTTTAATATAGATAGTAATAACAAATTTCCAAACAAAGTGCCTTCTGAAGTTTTCTTCTAAAAGTTTTCTTCTTTTTTTATCAGCCTCCTATATTTATGTTATTATCAGCAATTTCACTTTAATTGCAAAGAAATTCATATAAAATATATTGTAGTAATTTTCAGCTTTTGTATTTATGTTGTTTTAACCAACAACTTAAATATAAAAGATAGCAAATAACAATTCATACTGAATTCAAATGTACAAGCACCATTACACCAAAATTAAATTTTTGTACCAGTCAATGATACAAAACAAAACAAAACAACTCTTTACAGGGGGTTCTTTTGTATGGCTACAGCTTCATGTGAACCAACATGAGGGCCCTAGATAGTCTCCTATAGATAAGGTTAAAAAGCTAAATCTTCCTGCCACATCCATTTGTCTACTCTAAAGCAAGGACAAGTGAAGACCCCAGGAAGAAACTTGAGCACTTAATGCAGTCAAATGCTCCATTCTGGTGTCCTGTACCCCTTAAAATGACCCTGAATGCAAACTAACAATGTCAGGCTTTCATGGCCATGGAGCTCATGTTAGATAACAGAAACCCTCACACTCATAAACATATGCAAACACATTCAAAATCACTGCTGCTGGTGTGCTCGTCCTCTTCGCTCCTGCCAAAACCCTGCTGCGTTTTAGCCCAGTCTGGAAAGGGATCGTACAGTAAGGAATGATGCCCAGACAGGCATCACTTTCTGTGCACAACATAAATACTGTTTGCTCTCTGGTGTTGTGACACAAAAGTCCATTGCCATAACAACCCGGAAATTAACCATGAATGCTCTCCATCTTGGGGCAAGATTTGCGTGATGTAACCAGGCTGTGAACCCCACATTCCTGGCCTGATACAGAGAGGCTTTGATGTGCTTTGAAACAGGGGACCATTGTGCTGAAATCAGGCCTGCGTTTTATCATCCATCACACACCAGAATACCAAGTCGCAGAGCCACGGGGGGTCGTTACATAATGCAGTAGTCTCCACTCAAATCTCGAACATCTCCAAATTCTGAGCATGCAGCTGATATTACGATGATCAGCAAAACAGGAATCTGAGCTGAAAATGCAAGATGCAGAGTGCCTCTTTATCTCCGTTGCATGCACACCTTCGCTAAGACTTGGAAAATAACAAGATAGGTTCATTTGAAAGTGATTTGAGTCAGTCGCACATGCTGAGTCTAGGTCTTGTTGCTTGTTGGTGTTGATTCCTGGGAGACACAGAGGTCAAATCGTGATGTCTTATGGTTCGCCCACCTAGTGTCTGCTCAACTTGAACGCAAAACGGATGTGACCACTTTTTTAATTGGGTGGCCAAAATATAATATAATACTGCCTTTTCAAACTCCCACAATCTAAAAAGGCTTTTTTAACTACAGTGCCACACTGCAAAAAAAAAAAAAACTTATCTTACTGAATTGTGTCTATTCAAAATATCTAAAGTATTTGAAATAATGATGTAATACATTTCGTCTTATAGATGGTAGAATGTCTAAAGTGAGCTATTGTAATAAAGTAACCAAAATAACTTTTCTAATTAAATATATTTTACAATTTTATTTATTCATGTGATGGAAAGGCTGAAGTTTCATTCAATTTCCCCAGCTTTCAGTGCCACACGATTCTTTAGAAACCATTCTAATGTGTTGATTTGCTACTCAAGGAACATTGCTTGTCATTATCGATGTTAAAGTTGTGATGGCTACATTTTACACACCAAACAAAAGTCTACATATGGCATTACAATATGGCATGTTGGGTAAAGAGCATAGCAGCACTGATCTAACTGAGAAAAAACAACTTTTAGTTGACAAAAAGGCCAAGTGTACAGCACAACTGATATATAGAAGTCAGCATACATCAAAAGACCACATGAGTAGCAGCGAATGGCCAACAGCTTTTGTTAATAGCTAGCATGCAACATTTGTCTTTAGCCTAAGGGTCAGACAGACAACAGGGTAAATGCTTTGCAGTACCCCAACAAAGCATCTCTTTCAGCCGGCAAATGGTCATGTATCCATAAGGGAATGAAGAAGTTTGTTCTAGATATATATCACTATAGTAATAATCTTCAATTTCCAGCCATATCTATAGCTCTCTGTTCAGATATCAGGCATCTAAATGAAAAACATCTGCTAGTGTTCAAGACAGATCCAGAGCCACCAGTCGACATACTTATGCGGGAAAGTCAGGTTGTATGCATAGATTGACTAGGATTTACAAAAGTTTTTCATTGATTATATGATTTTTTCACTCTGATAAAATGGTGAGAATCCAGTATTAAATACATCTAATTATATATATATATATATATATATATATATATATATATATATATATATATATAGCCAGCCATATATGATATTATCACTATGGGTTTATTTAATTAAGATGTATCACTGCCATTGCTTCTATCGCTAATGTAGGTTATGATATATATATATATATAAACATGATCATGTGAACTTACCTGCTCTGTCTTTCTCAGAAAGTACAGTAGAGGTCTGAAAGAAAGAAAAAAAAGAAATTATATAGAATTATAAGAAATTATATCCTTAGGAAATTACCAGAAATGATAAGGAAATACAACACGATTTCTAAATATATATGTAAACATACATTTTATCACGTCTGAAGGTCAGCTTATATTTGAAATTCCTTAAATGGAATTTTGATAACACATTATGAGTTCGTATTTCCCTTTCAGGATCCAGAGGGGAGCCAATAAAACAGTTTCACAATGTAACTCTATAAACATAGTTTACATTTCAAACCAATCCAGTATATTCTAGCCTACCACCTGTCCCTCTGAGTAAAACACTGTGTGTTTGTGTATGTGTGCTCATGTCCACCAAGTGCAGCTGGCCAAGAAATAAGGCCATTTGTGTAGCCTCTGCAACCTTGAAAACACCCACCTCCTAACGAATAGATATCCCACCACACACACCACACACACACAGACACACTTACATACCCTCTATAATGGCTGATAGTCAATTCTATCGTCATCTGAACGAATGTGATTATACATAATTTGTTAGATCATGTGTGTATTTACTGATAACCCTGCTAAAAGTTTGTTTTTCAACAAAGAGGGGAGTATGAGACAAAAAAAAGCTGCTGCATATTTTTACGATGTCGGCACGTCTCAATGGAAACATTCAAAATGAAAAATACCCCCAAACACACACACACACAAAATTTGTGAGTGATTATTTTAGCCACAGAATTGTGCCTGGAAAAATGATTAATGTCTTTGCTTGGCAAAGGTATTTTTATGGTTTCCAAATTAAGCACAATTGTGGATTTGGTTAAAGACCTTTGTAAAGACTTCCTGCGTAAAAACAGGAAGTATTGGGGGGGACATATCGAAGTGCTTTTCCAATAGGCTTTAGTTATACCACAACAATGAAGCATGATTTGCTACTGTCAGTTGTAGGCAGTATTATGGGGCGGGACATTTTCATTGTTGAGCGCATTTGATTTGATGAACACTTTTAAAAACAATTATATATTCTGTAAATATTTTAGACGTAACTATTTTTACTAAACAATTATTACTAAAACTATTAATATTGTTTGAAGTTGAAGTTAAATATATTAAATGAAAAACTTAAACAAAAAAAAAGATTATGAAAATTAACTGAAATTGGTTTAATATAAAAAAATACAAAACAACTAAAATTAAAATCAAAACTGAAAATACAAAGTAAAATAATATTTTTGTATAACGTATAATATTTGCTAGAATATAGTTGATTTCAAAGCTAAAAAGCATTGATTTCACGAATCACGAATTTGATTTAACAGGGCCTCTAAGTGACTCTCTTTCCTGAAACAGAGCAATGGCTATTAATATCTGTTCCTTTGTCAGTTGTTCATTATTGTTCATTATTCTCATGTGTTGACTTTTTTTAGTCAGGCCGAACAGGAATTTCTGTGATTCCGAAGGAATGCCGGGGTCTCTGTCTCTGGGTGACCTTCATCCACAGAACTCCTGCTCTGTCCGCTGATCTTTGACCTTGTGTAATCCCAAAATCCCTGGAACAGATCATACTGACAGAAACACCTCCATCATCGGCCTCGAAAGAGTGATGCATCCTGTTATATGAAGAATGTGGCTTTCCCTACAAAACATCAGAGCATTATTCTTCTACTTTATCTATCTTATCTTCCATGTTTTTTCATGTTCTGTCTCTCTCCCCAATTCCTTTATTGCCCTCTGTTATCACATTCTCTTATTTTATCTACCCCATTCTTTGTTTCCACATTCCTCCGCTTTTGTTAACGTACCCTCATCCCTGTATCCACCCATCCTCCTCACATGAAGCCAGATGCACGCTGGGAATTATCTTCACGTATGTAAGGGGTACAAGTGGCTTATCTGAGGAGTGTGCATGTGTGTTTAGCAAGATAACTACATGATTGTGATCTTATTGGACACAGTGTACCTCAGACATTTTAAAAACTCTTCGTTTTTGTGTTAGTATCGAAAATGTCCCCATCATACTCAAGGCATAGCATGTGCAGTAATGTACAGAGATATGGGAACATTGTAAAAGGATTACTGACCTGAATGACCAGAAAATGTGTGAAAAGGTGAAGCACCAAAATAAAGGAAATTATCATTGATGTTTTTAAAAACACTGCCCCAATTAAAACAACAACAACAACAAAAATGTTAATCATCTTTGAGAGCAAGGGCACCCCCTGGAGTTTTGGAGGCCTTATGCAACTTGCATATTTTACCTATAGGGAGGATCGGCTCTGATTGAAAACTTTTCCTCTCAGATTTTCTAACTAACAGTACAGTTTGTCCATAGCTAAAGACAAATCCACCCATGGCATTCCTCTCATTGTTGATAGTGCTGCCACTAATGTCTGGATAAAACATTGTCTAGAGAACACAGACACCAATACACACATAGGGTTACTTACACATACCTGCATATAGTTCATCTGAACACACACCCACCCAGGTAAGCATACATAATCTAGACTCCCCAACAACAATGACGGTTCTCAGACACACAGCTAAATAATGACCTTAGCGAGATCCATGCTGGCACCCTGCAAGCTATCAACAGTAAATCACCCACAAACACTCATACATACACATGAATGCCAACACCAACAAGACTGTAAAGTATTGCGCAAAATATACCTCAACGTGCATTAAAACTCCACAACCCACTGACTCAGGTTTCGCAACCATGATGTGAAATTAGGAGTCTGCAAAGTCTATGAAACACGATGCAGTAGAACGTTAGCCATATTATCATAGCGTGACTGTGACCACTACAGTAACACATTCAACATTCCTTTATGTGTAGGCCTGTTGTTTTCCCAAATTCACTGAAACAACTCAAGGCCACCGACAGTGAAATACTATTAATACTTTCGGAGAGCTTCTGGCATGCTCGGAATAACTATATTTGAGCCTGAGCACTGTTACCATGTGCTATCCCAAACACACCACCCTCATACGAGTGGGAAGAGGGTTAAAATGAGCTCAGAACAAAAGAATAAAAGATGGAGAGGAAGCAGGGAATGAGGTGGCAGAAAAGTTGAGTTAGTATAAACACCATTTCTGAAGAAAGCAGCCAGCTAGAAGTAAACAACCAGCAAATAGCCACATAGCAGGTGTACTCTTACTTTCATAAGTGATCCAACAAATTTTCTGAAATAATGTCTGCAAGATGAAAATTTACAGAATTCCAAAACATGAAGAAGAAATTCAAGCCATTTATAAAATACGCAGGCAGTAAGCAATTAGCAGCCAACCATTGAGCAATGTCTTAACAATTGCATACTGTAAACACACACACACAGACACACACAGACACACACACACATACACACAGACATTCGGAATACTTTAATAACTATACAGAAACACCACAACAACCATCCACAACACCCCATCATCACACCATGCACAAAATTTGAACCAAAGGACAACATTTCATAGTATTAAAGAAATGGAAGAAAGAAAGAAATTGTGAAAGAAATTGTTTACAATGTAGTAATTTTTACAGATTCCATCACCCTTGCCTGGCAGCACTGGACCACCCAAGTACATGTCATATGTTACATTTCAGTCATGAGAGTGAGAGTTTTTTTTTGGTATGTGTGTTTAACTATGCAATTGTGTGTGCAAGCGTGTGTCCCCAGTCGTTATGGGGCAGGACTGGGTCACATTTTTTAGGCCGTAAGGTCCCTGGGCACAGGTTGTCACGGCATTAGGGATCAGAGGTTGTATCAGGTGTCCAACAGAAAAAAAAAACAACAACGGGGTAGACCACTCAAGTATTCATTTACTCTGTGTGTGTGTGTGTGAGAGAGAGATGGGATAAACACCAAGCAGTTAAACACATTTAACCAGTTGGCAGGGCAGAATTACATGGATATACACTGAAAGTAAACATTAATTTTATATCCAGTTATACTGTAAATGTCTAAAGTCATACATATTTTTCGTAAATTAAAACAGTTTTCAAAAACTTTTGTATGTTCAGCACATCAAAATAAGTACTTCTTTAAAGCACACTAAATTAAAACAATTTAATAAAATAAAACTTTAATTTATATTGCTATATAGTGAAATATAGTAAAAATTGTCTGTTAAACAGATAAAATGTCCCCAAACAACAGTTTGTACTGTGGTGTGTGGTAAAATTCTGGTCTGGAATATTCATTGTTGTTTTTTGAATTGCAATTTGTGTGCAGTTTGTTACAACTTCTCTCATACTTGGGGTTAGCTTTTTTTTAAAAAACCCCATATCCCTAAGTTTTCAATTTTGGCAAGTAAGTCACCACATACTGGTTGTGCTACAGACATTGTGTGGCTTTAAGAGAAGTGAGCATTTGGTTTTCTAAGCAACCAGACTACAAATGGCAGCAATTAAATTTAAAAGTAATATCATAGCATCTGACTTGGGCTCCTTTGACTTTTGACATCCCAACAATGCCCTAGCAACAACCCACAACATCCTAATATCACATCAGTGAGAAGTCTCATTCTGCATTGCTGCTCTGCCTTAACGAATTCTGCTTATAAAACTATTGAAGTTTTGAAAAAGGTTGTGCACAAGTGTGTGTGTGTGTGTATGTGTGTAAGTTGAGCAGGTTGAATTGTAGAGTTTACCAGCCCCCTAGTCTGGTTAAGAATGTGCAGCTGGTAGGGGTCAGACTGGCCCACCCAAAGTCTAAGTGGGTAAGGTGTGTGAGTGTTTCGACGACACACACACACACTCACACATAAATGTAATGATAATAATACCTATATACATACTCTGTGCACGCACATACAGACTTCACGTACATACAAAGTTATTTTTGCCTCGGGTCTCAAAGGGGACCTTATTTAGTTTATTTAGTTTTTCTGTACATATATTCATGCTGTCTGCAGAGTGTGTGGACACACAGATGCTATCTATACCCCCCGAACCTCAAACTTTTTCCATAACTAATGAAGACATTCCAGCACGTGCACTGAGAAACGTGGGAAAAAACGACCTCTCTCTTTCTTATTGAGAACACCCCCTTCTTTACCCCATAATGACTTCCATATGTTATATGTGAACCATTTTGGCAGGAAGTGATGTAAATTGTCCCTCAGGGCATGTTACATGGTGTAAACTGTATTCCTGACTCAATGATCACTCAAAACTTAGCTCCAATCCAAGCTAAAAAACAACCAGCTGCATACAGAAATTATCTATCATTTTATTGAGAATTTGAACTTACAGAACTCTAATACAACAAGAGTCCTTTAAAGAATATTCTGGTGTTTCTATATTTACCATTTTGTGAGAACAAACAGAAAAACATGTATCTATCTTTCCCGCATATGGTATGGTCCGAACAATATGATGGCTAGGGACTTAAAGGAAGTAAAAGTACAACAGTAGACAGGATAAACAATTACACTGCGTACTAATTCTACTTATAAAGGACATAACAAGGACAATGACTGATCCCAAGCTACTAGTATTTTAAGTAGTTTTGTCTTGCCATGGTAACTCAGTGGGGATTTTCAAAACATTATTATTTGTGGGATTGGAACAGTTTTAAAATGCAACAGTGCCAAAAGAAGAACCTTTTTAAAAGAACCTTTCATGGAACGATTATTTTTCCTCAGTGTGAAAAACTTCCACTATAAAGAACTTTTCGCACAGTGGAAAGTTTCCAGAGATGTTTATGGTTCTTTGGGGAACCACTTATGCCAAAAAAAGTACCTTTATTTTAAAGAGTCTAATGTGAAAAAAGGTATCAATCAAAATGTTTAATGAGCTGGATCAATAATGTGCACCTTTCTTGAGACTTAAAAGTTCATTCTCATTCTCTGCAGGCTAGAAAGGTTGTGGGTTGAATACAAGATCAGGAATGTTTTGAGCAATGTTGCTGTCAAAGGGCAACAAGGTGAGACACAGGGCCCACAACCGATCTTAAGTATCCAGATTGAAATTTGTTAGCCATTCTTAATGGGAAAGTGCCCAAACAGCGCTGTTTAATTGTCCCCATGTATCATCAGCCTTAGAACATTCCCTCCAATTGTCAGTAACCTCACAATAGCTGGTATTTCCCCGTTTTTCCAGCCCTAATTGACTCCATGGATTAGAGAAAGAGAGTCAGAATGCTAATCCCTGTAATCCAGTATAATCCAGGCTCCAATAACAATGGAAGAAGCTGAATTAAGCAGACAGCACTTTGGGAAAACAAGAAATGAGGCTAACCTATAGAGTGCCATGCAGAGGCACACAAGGAGGGCGGTAATTACCCTGCTGGGCACAGTGGTCCGAGAAAGAGACACAAAAGCAAGACCAACGATGTCTGAATGCTAAAAATCACTATATATGTATACTCTATATGTATGTTCCAGAAGAGACCAACCTCACAAACTGTGCAAGATACTAAAGTTAAAATAACAAAATGACAAATATATATTTATATATATATATATATATATATATATATATATATATATATATATATATATATATATAAAGTCAAAATTACAAAAATAAATTTGCAACATGTAAATAATAAAGTCAATCTATTAAATATTATGTCATGTTATGAAATATAACAACATCTGTTATATATATAGAAACTTCCATACATGAATGCATCAAAGCACAGCATTACGTGATATTCATGGTCACATTTTCTTGAAAATACATTCATTATATTTAACATATAAGCTTGTGGGTGCGTGCTGCACATAACACCTGTTTCCAGCTCTCCTTTGTCTGTGCGTGTTTACATATTTACATCATGATTTATAGTTATCGATGCTTTCACATACTGGGGAAACTGCCACGCACATCTTTTCTTCTCCTGCCATTCTGCACCTTTAAATTTATAGACAACAAACGACTGTACTTCACTTTGGCTGCCATTCTCTGTTTAATATACAAATATGACGCCAGTTCCGACAGATGAAAACCCCTTAAGACAGATAGACTTCTTATGCTGAGACCTCAGGGGCTTTAGACAAATATATTGAGTTCTGTCCATGCCGGGCCAATGAACTGTCAACATCACAATGCTAGCCAAATACACAAAACATCTTATGCTCCTGACAAGCTTGAGTTATGGGATGAAAGTAGACTGAAACATTCAGGGTTCTGGATCATGTGAGGAGAGAAACAAAGACTGTAATGCAGTCAACACAACCAAATGTGTACTAAATGTTTTCCCTTATATTCAGACTGCTGAATTGAAATTGAATGAATTAACCAATGACTGCTGTAAGTACTCATGGTTCCATTGAAATTAATCTGAAGGGTGGCAAAGCATATTCATAAGGCGGCTTAGATGTTCTCCATGGCTGCCAGTGTCCTCTAAACACAGCTATCTCTTTCTTTTCAATCTTCTTACATAACCAGAACCTCAGAGTTGTTCATTGTGATGTGTAAAATCAATGATATCATACCATTCCTGAGCCATGTCTGATTTTTTCCCCTCTGTTTTCTGACATGCAGAGTAGGATCAAGCCCTTGTTTTGAGCTGTAGGAATGCCTCATATACAGCTTGCCTGACCTTGAACACTTTGGAAAACAGCGATTTCCTGCTTAAGGTCAAAAAGAGGTTACATTTTCAACATCCTTCTCTAAAAAACAATCTTTTTTGACACCCATTCTCTCACTCATTCTCAACGAATCCACTGTGAAACTATGAAAAATTAGCTTACTCCACAGTTTGGCTGTTTATCAGTATTTAACTGAGAGAGAGAGAGAGAGAGAGAGAGAGAGAGAGAGAGAGAGAAACCTTTATATCAGCTCCATTAAGAGGAAAGGGGGTAAATTATTCATAAAACACTTAGGGAAGGTGGTAACATAAGAGTTCTGAATTATTTAATGTGGGTGAATATTCAATTTTGAAGTACAAATGAATGCTGTTTGCAGTGAAAATGGATTTAAAAAACACCCACAAATACTGGTATATTTTATATTGTGAAATTAGGTTGATTTGCTGTGTATAATTTCTTTTCATCTTTTTGCTGTTGTCATTTTTAAAAGAAGTGTCTTATACTCACCAAGATTGCATTAAAAATTTAATTAAAAATTTCTCTCTCTCTCTCTCTCTCTCTCTCTCTCTCTCTCTCTCTCTCTCTCTCTCTCTCTCACACACACACACACACACACACACACACACACACACAGACACAGTTAATTTCAGACCATGCAAAGGCTATGAGCTAGAAGGTGACTGATGTATTTTCAAACAGGCCTCATGATTTCATGACTGACACAGCTTCTAGTCCTTTTTCTCAGCATCTATTTATTGAACTTTCTGTTCATGGAGACTATGAGCACAGAAGGTACAAGCACTTTGCTTTCTGGTATGGACATAAACTTAATTTTGGGCACTGCTACTGTGGCTCTAATTGACACACATTAGCAATGATGGGCAACCGTGGCCTTGCAGCGCTCCGTTAGCGTTTAACATACCTTAGCAAGAGCAAAGAGGCTTGCGTGCAAATGCTGTGTATGTGCTAGTTAGCTTGTGTGTGTATCACAAGGCCTAACCTTTCATGTGTTTACCAGGTACACTTATGTAATCCAGTGAGGAATGGCAGGAACGAACAAACAGAAAGGTGTGAGTAGAAGCTTATAAATGTGCACACACACACTTCATGGTTGCAGACGTTGAATAAGTGTCAGGGTAAACAGTAGTTTCTCTTGTAAACAGGAATGGCTTCATGCATACTTTGCGACACGTGTTCCACGCTATAATGTCTGTGGGTACTTGCTCAAACGTGTAAACTTGCATTCCCTGTGCTTTTCATTATGGTGTTTAATGATCTTCTTTCTGGCTCCATTTCTCATCTCTTATCTCCTTAATCAAGATTAAATGAATACAGCCATTCAATGAGCAACATGCTTCATTTTAACATTACCTCAGTCAAAATGACTACAGACTGAAAGATAAAACAAAATTGATCATACCGAGATAAGGCATTAATCTGTCCAGATTAAATTTGCAAACAGGAATATATTGTGATTTTTTTTTTTTCTACTTAAAATATTTTTGTTATATTGTTTACTGCAATATTGAATGCTGATTTGGTGCTCAAGACAGATTTCCAATTATTATCAATGTCGAAAAAAGTATTTATATATGTGTGTGTGTGTGTGTGTGTATGAAGAGTTTATTTGCAAAAAAAAAAAAAAAAAAAGATTTTTACATTTTTATGTTTTTTTTTAAATAAAAATAAAATAAAAATTTCTTTAGTAAGCCAATGTCTTCAGGCACATTATTTGAAATTGATCTCCAATATAATTTTTGTTCAAAAATGCATCTCAAAGATCATTGATGTCATTGACTGCTCCTCTGGAAGGATATTGACTTTGACATTGATTTGAACAACACCGTTATCTTTAATATACTTCCTCACAGTCACTCAGACTTGCCTTTATTCATTTGTTTCAGCACCCAAACAGATATTTTAAACCTTATTCACATATACAGAAATGTAAACATTCTCTTCATCTTTTCCTGCCTCTCACTGACACTTTAAGTGTTGTTTGCCATGTACAAATAACAAGCATGTAATGGCTAATCAAACGGATGATTCTTACGCTCACCTCTAAACAAAATCTCGCTCGCATCCATAGACATTCAGACACTAGTAGAAGATTGTAAGGAATGTTTCTCAGTGTGTTTTAGCTGGTGGAAGTTGGCAGACGGCAAAAGCTGTTATTATCATGTTCCAGCAGCTTTAGCCACTCAGAGAGAAAGAAAATGAGAGACGAGACGAGAGAGGGAAAGAGAGCATCTTTCTTCAGTACACTTTCAAGTGGCTGCTGGAACCACAGCACACTCTAATTTTTCTGTTCGCTGTCATTCAGCATAAAGAAAAGCATATGTAAATGTTGGACACTTAAGCGACACTTGAGAGACGATTGACACCAGGTTGACCGATTCCAGAGCCATGAGAATGTATGAATGGTATGTAAAGGCACTCCTCACATTAGTGGAAAGCTGACCTGCTCAGGTGACTGGAAACTTAACCTACCTCATTTTTTGGTCTAGCCCCAGAGGTTCCAGAGGGCCCTGATGATGACAGCGATGATGTAGAGCGATAAAGTGGGGTGTTTAGAGACTGTGAGGAGGCTGAAAGACTCCCTGCTGAATCCAGCATTTCTAAATCAACGTCCTGTTGAGGAAAAGAGCAACATTGTACCACTTTCAACACATTCTTTAGTATTGTTAAAATGATCATTATGTTTATTTCACATAATATTCACTAAATTATAAATAATATGAAAATGAATAATTATTCAAAAACCCAAAAGAATTCTACATAGATTTAGTGCTGGTACTGAAGGTCTGACGCAGTTGTTGACCATTATTTCATTACGTCATTACAAAACTTAGGAACCAGTTCTCACTAGAATTAACTCAGACTCTCAATTAAAATGTACAAGTAGTTACTTATTAGCAGGCCTATTATCAGTTATCTGCATGACCATATTGTAAATTCATAATCTTACCCAATACTGGAACTGAACAACTACCTAACTTTTAATAAGCTGCAGATTAGGAGTTTATGAAGGCATACATCATAATTAATGGTTAGTTAAAGTAAGAATTTAAAATAAAGTATGACCCAAGACTTTGAGATGTAATTTGCATGAATTCTCTTGATTGGTTGTCACTCACCGAGATGATCCGCCTCTTTAAATTGGGCGTGCCATTGAGGGAGGAGCTCAGAGCATTCTCAATCTCTTTATCCAGCTGATCCAACTTCATTATTAACAAAACCATTGAGTCCAAACGTGACCTTTCCTTTTCCCTGTCTTCCCGTGAGCTCTGAAATGAGGAAAACAGTTTCGTATAATCAGATTGTATTCAAGAAATGCAATCTTAAAACCAATGCTGACATTAATCGCTCCCAATGACAATTCTTTAAACATATGTCATACCAGACCAGGCGGCGACTCGGATGAAGACGGGACTTTTCCATACAAGCTAAGACAACACTTCATTACATTTAATCTAATCTTTTTACTGGCGGCTAATGCTATTAAAGGAATAGTTAACCTAAAATAGAAATTCTGTCGTCATTTACTTGTGTCATTACCAAACCTTTAAGACTTTCTTTTGCCAATAAGAAAGTTTTTTGAATCTTCAAGGTCCCAGGGACTAAATCTTGCTAAATAAATAAATAAATATAACTAAATATATATTTACATTTCTCTCTCTCTCACACACACACACAGACACTTTTGGCATGGAAACCCTATTTTAGACTGGTTATTAAAGTATTAGCACAGGGCTACAGAAAGAGAGAGGGAGTAGAAGACAGAAGTCGTAATGCTACTCAAGCAGAGAGGAATGATGCTGGCACTTGCCCCGTGTCTGAACCAAGCCTGTGCAAACAGCCCCACACAAAGCAGTGCAGTGTGTAAATGGTTTGCGTAGCTTTTACTGGTATTTACCCTTAATACACGCTTGTCTGTCACAGAGCACACAGCGAGAGAAAGAGAGACACTTCGCCAGTAATGAGCTAACAAACATACAATCCATTGTCCAAAACACACATTTTACCTCCAGACAACTTGAAGGTTTTTAAGAGTTTGTTTTTGTTCTAGCATTCAGCACACGTCATCAGGATTAGTCGGTAGACGTCTTTCACGAGCACAAGTTCACGCAACTATATTGTCTGGCTCCACAGATCAACATAAAACGAGCACAACTTACGAGTACTGTGTATGATCTAATGAGCTTATACCACAGGAAACAAAGTATTATTAAACCATGGCTTTAAATAAAAAAGATAAAAATATTTAATCTGTATTCACTGAAAATCTCATTCAAATGTGCATGTTTGCTTCACGCCAGGATTGAGCATAGTTTATTGTTTAGAAAATATTTGATTCACAGTGTACTTTTGTGCTGCACTGGAAGCCATTTAGGTTTAGAATGACTTGATGGCAAGCAAATAAGTCTTTTAAGTTTAACTCAAAAACTGGCGTGCTGTAAAGAGATCGTGGCTGGCATTTATATACATAAGGACAAATTCATTGCAGTCACAAGGCCATTTAACCTAGTTCTGCTGATTAGGTGTGACAGATGCAGGTGTTGACAAATTTAGCTCATCATCTCAAAGGATGTGAGTGTAAAGTATGTGTGTCGTTTTTTAACCTTATTGCATCTAAAATCCATGTACAGCATTGTTTTAATACAAAACAATGTCGCTTTCGCATGTAAACAGATTTATTTACGTGGATTAATCTGAAGAACACACAATCATGCCCCTCATGACAAATCAGCTGACAACAGGACTAGAGAATAGGAAAAGCTGACGCATTCACTCTGACAGATGCACAAGTCTTGCAGAAACACAAAGGTGCCTATAAACATCTATATATCACGTCTATAATCAGGTTCTCGTTTAGCTTTAAATGTGTGTCCTGCGCTAATTAAGACCACTCTGTCACAGAGAATACTGTTTGTTTTGGACTGTTCTTGGTCAGCAGAGTCTAACAAAATAGAATCTGCTTCACATCAACATAGCACAGTCAAAGAGTTGCACACTATTTGTCATCTCTTATCTAGGAACTACACTATGACAAAATGTAAATGCTGATTTTTTGGAATCTTTATCAAAATAAACTCACTAAATAAAGTTTAAAAATAAGTTGTCATGGTAAACATTTAATAAATAATATTTTGTAATATTTTGAATTATTCTTCATTTATATATTCTATTTTTGTGTGTCTTTGTCATTTTAATTATTTTTCCTCTTTCTATTATCATTAAAATGGATTGATATTTTTTAAATCAAGGTTTTTATTATTATTATTATTATTATATTATTTTTTTATTTTAGAAAAATAAATGAATATAAATAAATAACATTTGATTTATTTGTTTGTTCATTTTGCTATACAAAGTCTAAAATTAATTAAATTTATGACATAAAAGTCATTATTTAGGGGAAAATATTTTTAGGTTTAATAAATGTAGATTTAATAAATGTATATATCTTTAACTAACTGTCTAACTAACTAACTACATAAAAGCATACATACTATACATACAAACATTCCCACTTTTTGGCTCTGTAAGGTTTGAAATGCTGAAGTTACAATTTAACAATTAAAACACGTTTTTTAAATGCACTCAGAAAAGGACAATTGGGACTGTGATCGTGATCTCTTGAAAATCAAATGGTTTCTCTTCGACACTAATGACATTAAATGGAGAGCAAATGGAGACTTTTGCTTGAGTGAGCTCATGAGAAAACCACCCCAGCTGCCGGTGCTGCACATGTCTGCTCTAAAAGTTTTGGAAGAGATCTCGACCAAGTTCCACACTGTCCTCATGTTTTGCCAAGATAGCAGAGTTTGCAATCAAAAGTGAGAGATCTCAACTCAAACATAATTTATTTAGTACAAGACAAAATTATCTGAACTTTGCTGTCCACAGCACATTCATAGCACTACTCTGACTAATGACGACATATTATATCTTATTTGCTTGCATTTTTACGAAGTATTTTATAGAAGAAGAAGATATTTCATTAAAAGGTAACTTCATCAACATCAGTCAAATGGTACAGTATTTTCTTTTTTTTAAGTGACTGAAAACACAGAGGTCAGGGCAACACCTGACAGTACAACATGCTAACACCACATTCCTGCACGTAATGCATGAAGTGAATGAGAGACAGAAAGGTTCCTCCTCATCTTGCTTCCTTGCTGGCTTGTGTGTGATATCAGGTGTTACACTGACCTCAGGTGGTGTGCTTTTAGTAAGACACTATACAGACATTCTACACAAATCTCACATTCACAAATGTAATCTTGTATATATAAAGCATTCTGATGTTCTGATATAAGCCTCACTATTGTATTCCGAGCCTAGCTACGCACACTGTATGCATACAGATCTATAACGTTTACTATATTTTTTATTGTTAAAAATACCACAAAAGTAGAATGCATTCAGGCAAATAGCTCCCATTAATGGAGAAAGCAGACTTTGTTACATTTCAGAAAGGAATTCACATTTTATGTCATTATGAAGCATTCTCTGTCTCCAAGGTTTTTTTCTAAGAATATTCAAGACATTTTAAGACCTTTCATAGCCACAAGGACAGAAAAGCACACACACACACACACACACACACACACACAACACACACACACACACACACACTATAGTGACATTCAACATTGACATTTTGACTGTGCATTTTGACTGTGCATCTGCTTGTACTTTAATAAGATTCAACAAAAAATGTGAAACTAAGTCAGTTACACAGAGACACTTTTCTTAATAACTATACTGTTGTTTTTTGGTATCTTATTTTTATGCCATTTTACGTGCAACAAACCAACAAAGACAGAACCAAAAATCATAAAATTACGTCAAAATGGTTTAATAAGAAGAAACAGTTAAACCAGGATTAGGAACAGATAAGGAACATTTCTTTTTTTTTTTTTTTTTTTTTGCTTATGCAGGTACCAAAGCTGGTGTAGACATGGGCTCTATGATTCATTTATTAGAACAAATCCAATAATAGAGAATAGAGGGCGTTACAGAAATAAAGTGAGTGTAATTTGGCTAGTCATTCAAACTCAACATGTGGCAACCAGCAATACGTAAAATAAAACGGTTCATGTATAATTTTGAAAGTACTGTTTTTTATTTTAGAAATTAAAGAACTGTTATGGGTAAAAGAAAATGAGTCATGTTGGTTGGTATTCTCAACCTTTGGATTTTCAGTCTTTGAACAGCCATTGTCCGTTATGTATCTTACTGTCTGGCTCTCATTCTTTATTTACTATAATCTACTTTTTCCTTTACTTGAGACTTTTGCTTTACTCTTTATAATCATGTGGCCTTGGCAAACATCTCTCTCATATATATATATATATATATATATATATATATATATATATATATATATTTTTCTTTTTTTTTTCTGGGGGAGTATAGTAAGCTAAAGACTCAAATGGTTTGCTCATTCAATTTTTACAGTTACAGTAGAGTCTCTTTATGATAATGATATGGTATTTTATGTCATTGATAGATAGATAGATAGATAGATAGATGGATCAATAGATAGATAGATAGAAAAGTGTCACTGTGTAAAAGCCAAAAAGGTAATCTTCTTTTAAACAATGCAGCACTCATAGTATTAAATCGATCAACAGATTTTTGCTGTAACTTCTAAGTGCTGAATCCTTCTGTTTTTATGGCCATCGTGAAAACAGTAACCTGTTAAAATATGCGTGCAGAAATAAACATTATACAGCTTTCTGCAATTGCTGTAAAACAGAGCTAAGAGCACCAGAGGCCCAGAAAGAAATCAAAAGATTTATGCACTAGTTTGTGTGTGTGTTCTCTCTCTATTATTACTAATGTCTTGTGACTGCCTCCCCATTTATTTTCCATTTAGCACAGAATTAGCCTGTCAGCATCAGTGCTTTGCTGTTGGATTTGTCGAGGTGAGCCAGAACTTTGTGTGTGTGTGGAGAAAGCTAGTTGCATGGACGCCTAAGCTTTTCCATGACACACGCTCATTCCGAAATGCTTATAAACACAGCACACACACACAGAGCCCAATGTTTTCACTCTCATGTGATGCATTATTCCATCTCTGATAAAAATGAAAACCAAACCAAACCCTCAAATGGAGAATTATACCAAAAAAGAGATGTCAACTGCACTTTAACAGGGATGAAAAAATATTCGAAATTACCCCTGTTTCAGTCTCTTTTAGTGTCTTCTAGGGGTCGCATTCCTACAGGCTTCTTCCTGTTTTGAGATGACAGAATTCCCACACTGTGAGATCTCCCAGAATCTTCCTGCTCTTTTCTCTTTTCCTCTTTCCCAGAGATCTCTGGGGAATGTGCTTATGACCAACTCCGTGTGTACTCAGTGACCCCAGAGATCTTTCCTTAAGACCTCAACATCTGAAATGAGTGTGTCCTGCAGAGTGACACATCGCTGGTTAGCCACTAATATAAAATGGAAGCTGTCAGCGGCCAACTATACTGCTTAATCCTTCTCTAGCAAGACTGGCTTAGAGCAGAGAGAGAGAGAGAGAGAAGGAATAAAACTGGACACACGATGAAACCTCTGAAAGATGCTATAGTGCAATTTCAGGCCTTATCTCTTATTGTAATTAAACGATTCCAACACTGTGCATTAGGGGAATGTATGCAACATGCATGCAAGGTCAAAAAACACATTCATTGTCTTAATAATATGCATTTATTTTTATCTTGTTCAACAACTCTCAAACAAAAGCCATTCATTTTTACCACCCTTCCTTTGCGTTGGTCTTAATACCATTTCATCATGCCTGCAATGCCTGATAAAGCAGGTTTGAGAGCGCAGTACTGCTTTGTGTACACCCTTACTGGGGAAACCACAATTTAACCCTTCAAAGCGGCACCTAGTGGCAGAGAATGAATTTGCTTTTTCATTCAGACCAGCACGAAAAGACCAAAAAGTCCTATCAAAAAATGACACTGTCACTTTCAGTCAATTATATCCTCACTTAAGAAATTTTAAATAGGCGGATGGATGGACAATCAGTTGTGGGCAAACTTGGCAAGTAATTGTTTTGGTGTGGCAAATTATAGTAAATGCTCAAAATGTCAGCATACAGTGTTTACTTTCACACAGTGTCTTGCACCTCAGTGCCTGATGGCTCATTTAGTGTGACTCATGTACTTTCAAAAATACATGATTACTGTAATTGGCTTAAGATAGCTCACAGTATAACAACTTCACCTATGATCAACCACCTAAAAATGTCTCCAAGTCAAAAATGCAGTAAGTCATACACAGTCATATATTTGAAAACATTAGAATTTTCCTTTTTTTTTTACTAGGAAAAAAGAAGTATGATTATAACTGAACCAAGAGGCCTAACGCACTGAAGAAAAGTCCAAATGCAGGGTGTTTGCAAACACAACCTCATCACAGATTTTCAGGAAATGGCATACGATTCTGCATTCCTTTGGTAAACTCATTTACTTCAGTATCTGAAGTATTCTGGTATCTGGCCCGAGTCTTGAACATGACATTACTGCGTCATGTGACTGCAACAGATGTCCATGTTTAAGTGGGACAGAGACTGGGTGCATTATGGGAAGGCATAAAGAACAGTTTCAGAATTTCCTTCCTAATTATTGTGTTGGATATTATTGAATAAGGTCAGTCAGAGAGCTGGTTTGTTCAAGGATGCACTGAATAATCCACAACAGCTACCGGAGAAAAATAAATTTGTTACAATTATGTGATTACCCTTCCTTGGTTTAACCGCTTTGTTAAAATCAGAGCTACATCTGTCTAAATATTTAATAATTAATTTCATTCAGGATTCTCTGGACATACGCCATGGTAATATCATGATATTCTGGATGATTTTAAAATGGTACCTCAATATATCATACATTATGTATGATATATTTTAGTATATGTAACAACGAGTTTATGTATTTTTTTAAAATAAAATAGGAAAGTACTCTTTTTAGTCTACTTTCTATGTACTTCTCAGAAATATACTTAAAATTACATTTAAGTATACTTGACTTATACTTAGAAAAAGTCTAAATATATTTGAGCTATACTTATGCTTCAAAAATGCCTGTTTTCATTGTTATACTGTAGGGGGAGCACATCTGTACAGAATTTTCAAAACGCAAGCAAAGAAGAATGTGAAACAACAGATGATTCCATAAAAGTTATGGAATAAAACAGTTAGACTCAGACTTTACTTGAACGTATTTAATTAGTAAACTATTAGTAGTATGCCTAAGTTAACATTTATATACTAGAAAGTGGGCCAATTTAGTCCCAAGTAGTACTGAAATAGTACACTTATATACTACTGTTATACTAATTATACTACTGTCAGGCTAATATTTGTATGCTTTCTACATAAAGTATACTTAAAAAAAACATACTTGAAAATAATTGAAGTATACTTAATAAAAATAAACCTGAGATATGCTTCTTTATCAAAGTTTGAATCCCCCAAATATATATATATACCATGAATCAATTTTTCAAAACATGTTTTTGGCTTGTCCTGAATCACTATGGTACACCTATAATAAGTGCTTATATTCAAACTGTTCAGACTGGTTAATAGTTCAGTACTTGCGTGATTCGCCATAAACATAAACAGAGAGAAGTAGCTCCGGATACAATGTTATTCTGCAATATGCACACAGTTCTGTTTATTAACCTCTAGAGCACCACATTTTTGCGGACTGCAGCTTTACACATCTACATGCACGTGTATGTATTTACACAGCACACATAGATATATTATGTAAACAACTTAATAAAAAATAAACTAGAATAAACACAAAAGCCTTTCACATAATAAAAGCAGAGGATGAACAGCATCTGTCCAGGTCAAATATGAAAAGCAGCACATGACTGTAAGTTCTTCCTTTAGACATTTCCTCCTGCATTAAGCCACATATCTGTTTTGAAAGTTGCAGGCACACATTTCTAATCTTGTTTGGTGTTTGGCCCTGATATAAAGCTTTTCTTAACAGAAGAGAGTTTTGAACTCTTGGCCTGGTTTTGAGTTCCCACTTGAATCATTTATTGGGATTTGCAGCAATGAAACATAAAAGGCACAGGAACTAGTGTGGGGCCAAGGGGCATCCGATGCTCTGCGTACACAGAGGCCTTTAGCAGTAGTTTGACCTCTTTCATAGAGTTCAAAACACAGCTCAAAGGAACTGAACATGCTGCAATGCTGCTTGTTGTACATGCAGAACAAGACTAACACTGATGGACACACACACGCACACGCACACACACACACACACACACACAGACACACACACACACAAACCTCTTGCTTTAGGAAAAGGAACATGATAGTATAAATATGACTTCATATTCTAACCCTGAAAATGGTGTGTGCACTACAGGGGGTGTTTAACAAGCTTTTATTTCTATTTTCTCACAGTCAGCACAGTCAACTCTTGAAAGAATTCTGCCTTAAAAGCCCTGTCGGGGCCAAGAAGATATCAGCATGAGTGTGATTATGTGAATAGATGCCCATTTCACTCTCCTAGAGGACATTTTGAGTTCATTTGACATGTTCTTTATTGTTCCTTTCCTTGCAGGACACACTGGCACTACCTCAGAGCGAATGAACAAGACATACATCAGTAGTTCTCTTCCTAGGATGCAACCGTAAGGACTTTTATAAGGTTACAAAAGATTAAATATTTAAACTATCAAATAATCCTGACAAAATGCCTCATGGTTTTCACAGCTAAATTAATATTAAGCATCATTAGTGTTTTCAACTTTGATAATAATATTGAATCTTGAACTTTGAATTACAATATTATTGTTTTACCGTATTTCTATACAATAATATACAGTAAAAGCAATAAGCACAGCCTTGGTGAAAATAAAACACTTGTTTTAAAAATAAGATAAAAATCCACCCTTAAACCATGATGCAAATTTCCAAAAATCCTAATTTGTGCTCCACGGAAAATATATATAGGGTTGGATTTACATAAAGAGCAAATGCTGAAAGGGTGAACTATCCTTTTCATCTTATCTAGCGCTTTCCGCATCAATAAACCACTGAAAAGGCCACGCTGCTCAACAGGCTTCATCAGTTTGACTATGCACTAACTAGCAAGACCAATGTGAAATATGATAATAATGTGACAGCATGGAAAGAACATGAAGGTCTAAGTTAGTCTTTTTAATAGGAGATTTCTTCTAACTTTGCTCAGCTCAAGGCCAAATCAGCAGTATTCATCAGGGAGCTAATTATGAGGTTGATCTTCATCATTAATATCTGTATCATCATAATTACTGTACCTTTGCACAATTTAATTATCCTTCTGTCTCTAAGGGTGAGTGAAAAGCAATACATAAACCGAGAATGACGGGGCGATGCTCAGCCTTTTTTAGAAAAAAATCACACATTAAATCTGTACATTCATGAATTGAACTGAATTAAAAATACATAATTTGATCATTAATCAAAATCGTATTGAATTGATTCTTATCGTGAACTGGATCAAATAAAAAAAAATGAGAAAGGAAAAAGGAAAAAAGAAAAAGAAAATCATGGTAACACTTGAATAGACTACAGTTAGTTAGACTAATAAAGAGTGAATTCTTCTTATTAAGAGTGAATTCACTATTATTTAATTATCTCATAGTCAAATAATTACTCAATAGTAATAAGTATAGTCAATACCAAACTTTACTGTATTCATATTCAGTATCAGAGTAGGCAGGGTAGGTGATTTAGTGCAAAAACATTTTATTTATTATGCTGATTAAAGTCTCTTTAAGTGAGTTTTTTATTTCAAGTTAAGTGTTAACATGTATTTATATTAAATGATCTCAGTCTCATGAATGTATATGGCAAGGAAAAACTAAATCTTGTGGTATTGATCGAAAAATTTACCTAGGCATTGATATGACACCCATGTACATACTGCCCTCCAGAAGTATTTCTTTATTTTTGCTGTAGACTGAAAACGTTTGTGTTTTACATCAAAAGATGAATATCAGATATCACCTTTAGTTTGAACCCACCCATTTTTCATATGAGCAAAAGTACTGGAACAGATAGAATTAACATATATTAAAGTGAAAAAGATTTAGGTTTGGTTGCAAATCCTTTGCTTTAAATAACTGCATCATGCCTGTGACCCACTGACATCCCCAAACTTTTGCATTCTTTCTTTGTGATGCTTTTGCAGGCTTTCAGCGCAACCTCTTTCAGTTGTTGTTTGTTTTGGGGGGGTTGCCCACTTCAGTCTCCTCCTTAGCAGGTAAAAGGTATGCTCTATAGGGTTTAAGTCTGGAGACTGACCAGTCCAGACTAAAACCTTCTAATTTGTGCCCCTGATGAACTCCTTTGTTGTTTTTGTGTGTTTTGGATCATTATCTTGCTGCATGGTGAAGGATCTCCCAATAGGTTTGTTTGCATCTTTCTTTAAATTGGCAGACAAAATGTTTCTGTAGACTTCTGAATGTGTTACATCGTTGATGAAGATTAATGAGCCTGTCGCAGAATACAGGCCGTGCAAGCCGCAGCCATGACATTACCTCCACTGTGTTTCACAGATTAGATTGTATGTTCAGGATCATGACCAGATCCTAATTCTTTAGCTTGTTTTTTTACCAATAGACAACTCTCCGGTGTTCATGTTGGTTGCATTTCTTAACTGCAAATGCTGTTTGAATAGCCCACATCTGAAACCGAGCATAAACATTCAGTGCTAATTATTGTTTGAATAATCATTGTGATAGGACACACCTGGGCCACAAAATACACCTGTCAGTCACATGTTTTAATACTTTTGCTCACATAAAAAAATGGTGGGTTCAAACAAAGGAAGTTGTTTGTCAGATCCAGATCCAAATACCTGGAAATAAAAGCTGGCATGTGAATCTCTTGTCTTATATTCATCGTTTGATGTCAAACCCAAATGTTTTACGTTTACAGCAAAAATAAAGGAATTGGCCTCACTGCCCCAATATTTCTGGAGGAGATTGTATAATATGCAATAATAATACTTACTGATGCCTATTAATGATGAACATGGATGAACTGACTATTTGCTAATACTTAACTAATGATTTATAGTGTGCAGTTATTATAAAGTGTTTTATAAAACACTGAAAGGTATAAAACATATGCATCACTTCTCTGAATACCCATAGCTTCAAACCCCTACAGTGTGCGCAAATTCATGCGTACAGTCGCAAATGCATTAAAAAAAAAACAAATGGAGAGAAAACGTGATCTCATACAGTTGCTCAATATGGGAAATGATTTCTGAAACAGTCACTGTGTTAGTGCCACTTAAACGGTTCCAAGAATCTCAAATCCACCATGAAGCCCAGATTCATACTTCAACTCCCTGATAAATCCCCCGACTGACACAATCCAGCACATTCAGAGTGTCTGCGTGTGTGCAGCATCATGCATGAAAGGGGAAATACTTCAGTTATCACTGGTCTCATTATCTCCATCATCTGCACTGCTGTGTTGTCGAGAGAATAACCAAATGAGCATCCAGTATCTCTCGGTCTACATTACTAATACAATCCCTTGCTATCTTTATTGCTCCGTTCACAGACAAGATGATTGGAATAAGTGAGATTCCTTCTGTACTCATGTGTCAAACTGAAACTCCCACACTCAAGGGCTCTTGTTGCTCACTCTGTCCTTGAACTCCTAATAGTTCATGTCTCCATTAGCAGTAGAAAAGAGTCGTTCAAGCCCTTAAATGGCTCGCATTCACTCCAACGCTCTGTAACAAACACAAATCCCCACAAGAACTCCAGCCACCAGCCCTGGATTTCAGCCTCACAAATAAATGACAATTACACAGCATGGCGTGTTTTGCTTGGGCTGGTTCCTGTCTAATGGATCCTGCTGTATAAATAATGACTGTGTTTTGGACGACGCCTCCAGGGTCTTGTGGAATACGGCAAGGATGAATAAACACAGAAAGCTATGAGAGACTTTACCTAAGGGACCGAGGTTGGCAAGGCGGGCTGCTGTCAATCACCCACGTAAACACATAAAGGTAAAAATATGTATTCATACAAGCACAACTACTACAGATCACGCATACAACGCCCGTCACACAGCAGCAGACACACAATCACAACACATAGTTACGTGTTTTTGTTCGTGCCCTTTTAGGTCTCGTTTGACGCCAGATTCTTGGACTGTGAAACATTCCACAGAAGCCCATGGCCAAAGATGTAAGTTGGAGTGATGTCATTGCTTTCTAAAGGGCGTGGCCGTGAGCTAGCATAGTGATTTAGGATGTGGTGCTTGAAAAGCATGGCGCTATATAAATGCTTTTAATCAAAACTGTGTATACAAGCAAGCACAAACATGGAACAGGAAGAAAGAGTCTGTAGAAGAAACATGTTGGAACTGGTTTAAAACAAGCTAAAAATAAAAGCCAGCATGCATGCTGGCCACTCATGACGTACGCTGTGCATAAGACTAATACTTTTATTCAGCAAGGATTCATTTATTTGATAAAAAAATAACAGTTAAGACTTTTATATTGTTATAGAAATACCTGCTTCTAATATATGCTATTTCTCATAAATTTTCATCAAGGAAATCAAATATATATATATATATATATATATATATATATATATATATATATATATATATATATATATATATATATATATATATATATTATTTTATATATAAAAATATGGTTTTCAATAAATAAATAAAAATTAGAAGCACAACTCTTTCAACACTGACAATAATAAGTAACTGAAAATTCTGTTTTGCCATCATAGTAATATATAGCATTTTAAAATGCTAATGAGCACTAGAGAAATCTTACCGACTAGAAAAGGACTTTGCTATGTGTATTGTAGGCCATTCGTAAGTCAATGGAGACCATTCTAATTCTTGTGAATAGATATGACTTGAGTTAATGCTTCTTCAATATACATATATCTATGTGATTATTTTGTCTTTTTTTAATGAAATGTACCAGGTGAAATTAAAGTGAAAACAGCAAATATAATCAACTTAAAAAGTAATATCACACATTTTAACAACAAGCCCCATTGTTTGCATTATAAATGATGCTTGTAGCACAAACATCCCTCACCCCCTTCCTCCCCCATAACTTCCTGTCTACTTTCCACTGACTACAATAAAACTTGCAAAAATACCCCAAAATAAATAAATACATAAAAAAGTAAATACAGTGAAACTAATATGAAACTAATTAAAATCTTGTGATGCATAACATAGACACCCCCCCTCCCCCAGATTTGAGTTTATTTGCATACTTAATTGCTTTGTTGCAGTCAATTTATGTGGAAATTCCCCCAGAATTTCCCTTACAGACCGACTGATGACCTTCATAGTCATGACACTACCTCATGGACAAAATGAATTCTTTATATACTGCATGACAACAGCACTTTTTAAAATCTCTGCTTTCTTACTTACTTTGCTTAAGTGTAAATAAAAAGAACACAAAAAAATTGAATGAAAAATGTCTTACCTTCCGTGTACGAAGCTTTACAATCGAACCTTCGGCTTTTGAGACACTCTCAAGGTCTTTGGCTGCATTTGTACATTGGTTTGCCTCTGAGGATGTTGGTTTCTCACAGTTGATAGTATTTAGGTCTGTACTTGTTGGATGTTCTGGCATCTCTGCTGGTATCTGACCCAAAGCATCTTCTCCAAATTCAGGAAAGGAGCCCTCATGGATGGTTTGGAGTTTTGATGAGCAATCATGCCATGTTTCCATGATGTCAGTTTTTCCAGATGGTTCCAGTTGAGACGTTTCACAAGCAGGTGGTTTCAGGCTTTCAATTTTTAACATATCATGATTACAACCTTTTAACATGCCATCACCTTCCTGATTTTCTTTGTCTTGACTTTGAGATACTACGTGACGTTTGCACACTAGACTTGCTTTATTAGCATCTGAGCTAGCTTCTGGAATGTGAAATTCTTGAGAAGTTGGTGAAGACAACAAGTTTAGGGTCACAATTGTGCCTGTGTGTGAGCATTCAACTTTGCCACATGTTAGAACTGTCTGTTCAGACATTTCACAACATTGCCCTTCCACAATATTTGTTGGATCAGCAGATTTCTGCTGTGAATCAGAGGTGGGAGTTTTATTAGTTATGTCTGTGATCTCACTTGTGACACTCATGTGCTCATGCACTAACATCTGACCGCCCACACTGAACTTCATCATGGATTCTGTATTTTCTTTGCAAGTTCCACTTTTGGGATAAATTAGTTCAGAACAGTCAACTTTGACAGAGTGACTGTCCTTCAACACATCTGATAAATCATCCGTTTTCTCAATTTGAGCTAATACTGGGGTATGGAGCACAGAATGTGTCAGGCTATGGGAAGCAGATACTTTATCTTTGTTTAGTTCTTTATTATCTGTATCTCCATTGTGAGTCTGGAAATTTCCTGAAGCAGAACATTCCAATTCATCTTGGTCTGCCACGTTGTCTAAAGGTAGCCTGCTATCTTGGTCACTCTTGTGCTGTGCTATCTCATTGAATGTATCTCCAGGCATCAATGATTGGCATTTTGTGCTTTCGCAGTTAGCTTGAGCTCCACCCTTAAACTTCTGCACTATCCTCTCCATTGTTCTTGTGCCATCTCCAATCCAAAGTCCCAAAGTCCAAAGCTGAAGATGACCACACTCAGGCAGCGAGGCACACCTACCACGCTGGTACCGCACATGGCAGCAGACCAAGTCTAGGTCATCATAGCTGTACTGTAATCCTGTCCGTGGGGTTACATGATCCTCCCAGCTTCTCTTACGAATAGCAACAGGCATGGCCAGATCCCTTGGCTAGCCCATAGAGGAGTATTATTATGGCCCACTGAAAGTACAAAACCAGATACAGGTCCTCCTGCAGAGAAAAAGAGATAAAAAGAGAATTTCTTCATTTTCAAACGCTTGCGATCTTCATATTTGAAAAATGGACACGATATGCCTAATGAATCCTATTGACATTGAAACTCAAGTGCTCTTAAACTTGTTTAGTCTGAAGAGTCTGTTCTGTATTATACGGAAAACCACACTGACAACTTAATGTGATGCCACAGTCCTTTTCGAACATCATAAATACTAGATTTATTCTTGAAGGACCAGGTGCATACAAAGCAACAAGAAATTGTCAACGACTTTTGACACTGCTTTTTCGTTG
The DNA here is from genome assembly GCF_018831695.1 of Puntigrus tetrazona. Lineage (NCBI taxonomy): Eukaryota > Metazoa > Chordata > Actinopteri > Cypriniformes > Cyprinidae > Puntigrus > Puntigrus tetrazona. The sequence goes on from NC_056699.1 coordinate 9,355,772, forward strand.
CTTACAGAAAAGATTATTACCTATTACAGCTACACGAAGAACAAACATTTATAGCAGATCTCATAAACAGCTGTAGGACTTACTCATGAAGGAAAAGAAAAATAAACGAATCGCATTTACCCTCGTGCCAACTGTTGAGTCAGTCAAGCGTTTGACCAGACCCTCCACCCACTCAAAAATACAGTAAGACTTCTCTACATTTTGCACCAGTCATTCTTCAGTGATTAGCCACCAAGGACTGACTTCTCTTTAAAATTAGACCAAAAGGAAAGTCTCAAGATGGAAAGAAGTGCAGTAATAAAAGACCGCTGGGGGAAACCACACAGCGTGGTGAAATGGCAGAAGCTCTTGTACTCCTTTAGGTCTGATAGATCTTCTTGACGTCTATGTGAAGTCAGCGGTTAGTGGCGAGAGTTCAGAGACGGTCCTAACCAGGACATTCCTCTCACATCTGGCCAGAAGTTTCTCCCTCTGTTGAACATCTGGTCGTAAGGTCCAACTTTCCTTTGGCAAGCACTTTCGCGGATTATTCGTTTTCGATAAAGACGGTCTTGTCTTAAAGAGAGATAATGCTCAGTTCCTCACGTCATTGACATCCTGAATTTACTTTGTGCTTGTTTGGTAATGTCTAAGCCCACTCAGTTTGAATATAAACAACGAAAATATGACAGAAAGCCAAGAGATTCATAAGCAAATAATGAGTCTAAGCATTAATACCTGGATGCTTCTTTCCTCTGGCCTTGTGAGTGTGTCACTCCGTGTTGGTGCTGTCCGGCTGTGGCGATGGAGCGGCCAGTTACCCACTGGCCTCGCTGTGTGGTGAGCTCACCCTCTGACACAGCTAGCTCTGTTCTCAAGCCAGCCAGGACGTCAAGGTCATGTGTCTCCAGGGGTCAACAACTTTCTATGGTCCCATGCGATGTTACAATCAAACACAATTGCTGCATTGAAAAAGTCTAACGGAAAATAGCAAAGAAAAGCACACTCTGTTTTAAATAATTCTCCAAGGTGCAAAATAAATAAACAATTCCACGTTTGAAGCTTCCAGAGTAGTACTACTTCAGTTGTGTTGATAGATCAAGTTTTTAGCTGTCAGACTGGCATGCGCTCTTCAGCAATAAGCGTCCCTAATTGGTTCTGCAACCAATTTGCGTTTTTCTTTCAATGAGGCGGTTGAAGAGATGATGCAAGAACTCCAGAAGAGGGAGGAGGAAGCCATTTGTTTAGACCAATCTCTCCCCAGACGTCTGGAGTGATCACTGATCGTGGTCAGTTCCTGCTAGAGCTTTTTCTCCCTGGAAGAAACTAGGAGGAGGAGAAGAAAACAGAGACGCGTGGAGCTTGAAACGTGGAGTGTTGTCATCTTGACGGCATTAGAGGTCTTTGCTTGGGATGACTGTTCTTTTTGTTTCTGGCAGTCTTGAGTCACTGCTTTTCTTTCTTGCTCTCTTCCTCTATCTGTCGCTTTCTCAAACTCTCTTTTTAGAAAACAGGCTCTTCACATCTCTAAAGTGCAGTTCTTCTGGAGACTGACAGTCTACTTTTTACTCTCGCTCTCTCTCTCTCTCTCTCTCTCTCTCTCTCTCTCTCTCTCTCTTCTTTTCCCCCCTTTTCTATTTCTGTGCTGTTCGTAACATTTAATTCTTCCTATAAAATCGGCATGCCACATTTCCTTTCCTCTCACTGACATTCACACACAGGAACACACACAAACACACACTCTCTTTCCACGCCTCTGTGTGTGTGTGTATCAGTGTGTTAGCTGGGAAAAGCACTCTCCAGTTTTGATTAGAAGCAGACAGCGTGCTGTGTAAAGGTTTGAGTCAGAGGGCCAAGTCAGATTGCAGTAATGCTTGGCACTCATTTCTGATTTTTTCTTTTTTTTTCTTTCTGTCACTAACGCAACAGCTCAAGCATTCTTACCCAAACACTTAAACAAATCTTTATAATAATAATAATAATAATAATAATAATAATAATAATAATAATAATAATACTGCTACTACTACTACTAAGTATTATTATTATTGTAAATAATAAAATAAAAAATAATAAGAACAACCAGTTTATATAGTATATAATTAGTATTAAAATTATTATTATTTTACTTTATTTTACTATGTAGCTAATGGGCAAAAATAGATTATTATCATAGGTTATTATAGGTTTTATAATAATAATAATAATAATAACAATACTTATTATTATTATTATTATTGTAGCTCAAATAGTTTTCTACATATTTGGGAAAAGTGCCATATCAAAACTCTTTGACAGTGGTTTGCTTGTTCTTGGACTGCTTCATAAGAAAACAAGGTATAGTGCATTTCAGTGTGTGAGCCGGCCATTCATTGCCTAATATAGACATGTTTCTTGACAGTCACCCACTCTCTTGCACTTTGTTGTTTAAAGGGAAAAGACCTGGAACCCATACAAACTAAAGGGGCGTTCACACTGACTGCCATTCGCAGTGGGTAAGTGGCCGGAAGTCATTCAGTTTCAACTTGAGCGCTGACAATTTGTTGGCAAACTGTAATTGTTGGTGACATTGATGTGAGGGTAAGTAACATACAACACAATTGAGAAAAACTTATGCAAAAAAAGATGGGCAAGACAGAGAAGAAGGTTACTATTGGGATTTAATGTTTAATGTAATAATTAAAGGGATAGTTCACCTAAAAATAAAATCTTATCATTATTTATTGACCTTATAGTTACAGAAACTTTATTTCTTTTGAAAGACACTAAGAAAGATATTCTGAAGAATGTTCTGATTGTCAAGAATTTATAAATGCATGGTTACCACTGAATTACATTGTATGAGAAAATAATAATAATAAAAAATATAATAACAATACTACTACTACTTCTAATACTATTAGTGATAAATAACTGTTAATCAAAAAACACATGATTTGTTTCCATGAATTGTATTGACCAAACAATATTTTAGATCCCTTAACCCTAAAATACCTGTCTGTATTATATATATATATATATATATATATATATATATATATATATATATATATATATATATATATATATATATATATATATATATAAATTTTTTTTTTATGCAAGATAAAAAAAAACAAACAAAAAACATTTATTAAACATTTATAGAGTTTTTTAAGCCTTTTGAATCATAGGGACATTGGCAGTGTCATTATAAACCACCTCCAAATTGTAAGACATCTGTCATACCCATGTCATTAAATAAATGTGTGTCCCCATAAACCACAAAAACCAGCACACACACAGAGCTTTTTGTTAATTTAACAAAATAAAATAAAAATAAAAAAGACATATCTTCCTCCTCCATATCTCTATCTCTTCCTGTCACATTTTTTTGTCCGTCACATGTAAGCCAATCTTTTGTGGACTGTAGATATGCTTCACATATGGATTGATTGCATACTCCGGGAAACTGACAAAACGGACTAAACTGAAATGCAGACAATAAACCCACACAAAAACGGACAAACACAATCTCTCTCACATGGCCTCCTGCTTCTATAACCAAAACCACCCTTTCACTCACTGCATGATAGTTAAGCAAATTGATTTTGAACACACTCATAAGCTCCCAGAAAGAAGCCGTGTGCGTGGTGTGTGTGGGAGGTTGCTTCGAGGAGTTTTTCATGGGAAAACTGTACTGTCCTATTTCTAACTGCTCTTAACCTCTGCTTTTCCTGCTTCTCCGACCAGAGGCCAAACATCACACAAACTCATGACAACACAAAATAGGTCTAGAGCAGACTGTGACCGGGGACGGTGTGTGTGACTCATTTCTTCCACTAATTACCTTCACAGTATTCAGCTTCAGTGCAATTTTGTGTTCTGACCAAAATTAACTGTTATATCCTAAAACGTTAAGAATCATAATTCCCTGATGCATGAACAGCTCATGCATACTATAAAAATTGCTGCTCTGAGCTGTATTTATCATTTGAGGTTAAGCTATACTGTTATTAAACTATACGAGTAATAGAAAAAGGTGTGTATGTATGCAGGAGCTGTCATCTTTGCTACAAAATGCTGAAACACACCCACACTCGTGCCTCTAGAGCGGAAACATGCCCATTTAGGAGCATGAGAGTTCTGCTCTCGCATAACAACATCATTAGTCACATGACTCTGAATAAAGAATGACCCATTCATGAAGTGCTCAGGAGTCCCATCTGGTCTGCCCTGTGCTCCATAAGCACTGCTCAGAGCGTCCAGAGGAAATGCTCCCACATTCCGGTGTCATATAGTTTATTATTGGTGGACGGTCAGTTTAACTTGAGGAGTGTACCCACGTGGGGCAGCTGGAAAGTTTTGCAACTTTAAATGCAAATGCAAATGTCAACTGCTCTCTGAGATGGAAGACAAACGGTTCAATCATTTGCATGGAAAGTGATCTGGTAACTGTGCATATCCATCAAAAGTTTGGCAATTTATATTGTTTTCTTATTAAACTTCAAGAACAAGAATAAGAAAGGCCATACTACTACTACTACTACTACTACTACTGCTGCTGCTGCTACTACTAATATGTAGAATTCAGTTCAAACAGAAACTATATCTTTATTTGAAATAAAAAATCGAATAAAAAATAATAAAACCTATAATAATAAAAAAACCTCGTAAAGATTTGTAAATAAATATTTGCAAAGACTCCATCATAATATAGATATTATATTTATCAAAGGTTTAGTTACAAAACATGTTATAATAATAAAAATAATACACTAGCTAGACTTTACAAAAAACACTATACATATTTCTATTTTGTTAAAAGTAGTTCAAATTAAAATACAAATATTAGTCACAAAAAATATTATTGTAATAATAGTAACTTTTTCTCTATTATTAAAATAAGATTACATTGTTTTTAGAAAATTAACATTAGTTTCACCCTTTGTGCAATACAATACTTCTGAAGTATAATATACGTTACAGCACTAATTGGTTTTGGCGTTGAAGCTGGTTCATTTGCAAAGTCTTAAACTGTGTGTTTTGTATGTTAAGCTTCTAACGCAGCACAACTCAATTAGGATGGAAATCTTCAAATAGATATACAGCATGGGCAGACATGAAAGCAAAGCTTAACCAGGGAGACAAGTCAATCTCAGAGCTTACTAGTGTGTTTTTTGGCAACATGGATCCCCTACATTGAGCTTCAAATTGATTGCTTGAGCCTAGAGATCAAGACCACAACTATATGCAATAAACACCATATCCTGTTCTCACGATCTCTGGTCATGGCTGACCCCAAACAGACACGCGGCTCTTTCACGAAGCACTCGGTTAAGCGCTGAGATTTTTTTATCCCTTTATATCTACAGTTTGGGATGACAATCCATTTTGAAGGTCAGTGGTGACTGTGCTTGACTTCTCAGATGCTTGGATTTATTCCAGAGTTGTATGCTCTTGTATTATCTCTGCCTTCACTGCCCCCTGCACTGATCTCTTTTTTTCTAAACCATTACCAACTTTGATTAAATCGCTCTGTCCTCTTTGGGTAATTATGTTTTTAATGGGAATTTAAATTGAGTTAAAATTGTTCATCCCCTTGAATGTTTCTCATTATTCAGCCTAAATTAATATATTTTTTTCAATGTTTTAATTTTTTTTTGGTGCACCAATTTGCACGATCTTCAAAACAGATTACAGCAGTTCCAAATACAACGATCTGTGTGCATATCGATTTGGATATTTGGTTGATTTATTATTATGTATTAATGTATTACTTTATTTCAATATGACATGCATATTGATTTAGTCATGTGACTAAAGCCTGGATAGATTAAATCTAAATTAAATATAATGAATGATTAATTATTTGTTTTGTTTCAGAACTCAGCAAAGCTATTGAGAAGGTAACAGTCTAACTAGGCCCCATTAATTACTAGTAATTAACTAGCGTTTACTAGAATATTTCTGTTTCTCTAAATTGTTTTCTGTGAAAAATTAAGGAATGGTTTAGCAAAAAAATCTAATTAGCTGAACATTTACTCACACTCAGGCCATCCAAAGTGTGAAAGAGATCATGATCATGATCATGATCCACAAATAATTCATATTACTCCAGTCCATTAATTAATCTTGTGAAGCGACAATGTTTGTTTTAGCTTGTAAACAATACTTGATCTGTGCATATTTCTCTGCCCCAAATTTTAGCAAATTTTAGCCAGTTTTGTTTTGACAGCGGTCTTGTTGGGTTTGTTAATTTTAGTACAAGCACAGCTTCCTGGTAATTAACTGATTGTGTGGATTGCTTGTGAATAATTGTAATAATTGATATCAGATGTTTGAACTCTCATCCTGACGGCACCCATTCACTGCAGAGGAGCCATTGGCGAGCAATGTTACATTTTTCCAAATCACTTTCCAAATAACGAATGCCCTAAGGGTGAATACATTTTCAACAAATTGTCATTTTTGGCTGAAATATTTAAGATGGAATTTTATCGTCAACTAACTGAACTAACTAACTGAAATTGACCAAAAGTACAGCCATAAAAAATAACAAATATAAAATATTATAAAATAGATTTACATTGAAACCGAACATCAAACAAATGTCGGGGGTGGGCTCTCAAGCCTGTATATAGCAACAACCTCACATTCATTCCTATAATTGTAGTAACTGCACGGCAATGTTCTAGCGACCAGTCACAACACCCAAATCACGGCAGTGAGGTTTGCACAAGTAAGCACTTTTCTTCATATAATAATAAAAAAAAAAACTTAGTCATCTTTTTAAACTTGCTGAGGTTCGAAGCTTTAGTTGGTGGGTGTCAGGTAAATATTCTCTACCATTTATCATCATTACTGTGGGAGTGTTCGTGAGAAAGCGAGCAAGATATTGTGTGTGAACGACTGACTGACTGACGTTCTAGTGAGTGATGAAGTGTGTGAGAGGAAGGCAAATGTCAGTGTTTTCCTGTGTTGTGTGAAAAGGGGCATCATTGGTCATTAGATGTGGGCAGCTCTCCTCCTGCTCATTAACCGCAATAACACCTCTGAAAGCTGAGTTTTTTTTTTTTTTTAACAAGTCTGTTTTAATTAGGACTGATCTTTCTCTCTCTCGCTATGTTTTTTCTTCTGTCCCCACCACTCACCTATATTTTCTTGTGCGGTGGATCCTGGAGCGCTGGGTGACCCATGTGGCTTGATGCACTGACCCAAAGCAGAAGCATTGTCATAGCGCTTTCGAAGAAATGTCTTTTAGATGCCCACAGACGACACAATCGCACCTCGCGGCACAGACAGGAACAAATGTGTGTGACAACACTGTAAAAAGGCAAACACAGAGCAGTCACAACACATTAGCTGTATGTATCAAATGTAAAACAAATTTGAAATGGCACGGTTGCATCAACAGATGCCTTTTGATACTATATTTGCATTTGTTAACACTGTTGGGTAGTTTTAGGGTTGGATTTGGTGTAGGGCATATTTCCAACATGATAGCATTAACTTCTAGTGACAGTCCCTTGTAATTTGAATTCTGAACGTCAATATGTGCAATACGTAACTGAAGCAACACAATAAAAATGTGCGAGGGTTCACATATTGGACCTGTGTTTTAGCCACTCAGTGGACATTTATCTTTGAAACTGCAGCTAAACGTGCAGTAAAGTACATAAAAACATGTTTGAGATCTGAATTGTATTTTAATGCATGTTTTTTTTTTCAGTAATCTCGAGTTGCCTTTGGAAGTTTACTGAGGCCCACTAGGCCCTGGAACTATGCTTAAGAACTGCTAAGCTAAAGGACACCAACTGGTTACAGCTACAAGCTTGAATCAATTCTGATTGGTATAATGCTGCTGTGTTTGTGTTCATCCTCCTCCACAAACACCACACCTGTCTGTCCAAAGAGCTATTCATCTCTCTTTCTCCCCCTCTATTCATTCGTTCTGTGCTCATCTCATTCACTCTCTCCCATCCATCTCATTACAAGAAACACAATTACCAGATGCCCAGGCCTTCCAATACTCTTCTTAAAAGAGCTAAGGCGATTTGGACTGCTTATATTCCTCCCCTGATGAAGGCAGTAAGCTCCCATCTGCAACTGATGAGCAGAATCAGCCAATCAGATTCTTCCAAATCATGACTGGCAGGAGTGGGTGGTTATTGCTGGGCTGGGGCCATAGATTAGCAATGAGTCTTGCTTTGCAGCAAATCCCCTTAAAAAATTAAATATGATGTAAAAAACAGAAAGGCAATACAAGAGAAGCTGTAAATAAATAACATCAAAAGTTGAGTTGTCCGTCTGGAAGTAGGTCAGCTGGAGGTGGGTTTAACCACAGTGTACCTCATTAACATGCGATGCGTTTGTCTTTTAAACTGGTTGAACTTGTATTAAATGGTAACGGGGCCTCATGAAGAGGGGGAAAAACACAATAGATGGTTTGATCTATTTATGCTTGCTTGCTTTTTTAATATCGGACATAATGTCTTGCATGACAAAATACAATTAGCACATACAGAATGTTGTTACTTCCAGCATTTGAATATGCTATGCCTTACATTTTGTAGTAAATGTTAGCTAATGGCCCAACTGAAAGTTGAGAGTTTTCCAGCAGGTGGCAGTGTGGTTTTTTTGGTCTCAGCTGAGGGTTAGCTCAGGACAGTATTGTTACAGTGCTGTTGCCTCACCGTGTGTGTTTTGTGTCTGGGTATATGAGTGTATGGATATAGAAATCCAAATAGGGAACAGGTAAGGCATTTCTAACAGTTATGACATTAACGAGCACTAACGGCTTACAAATTGTGTAACGGACATTTAAAGGACCTTTTACATGCCCAAACGCTGTCACAAGATCACACGTTTAAGATAATCTGCATTCCCTGAAGATTTTTTTTAGAAATTTAAAAATTTCTGACATATTTTTCATTGAAATGTATGCGATTCATTCAAATTTTCATATACTATCATCCTTCAAATGCTAATATATTAACATGTTTTATGAGGTTTAAAGCAAAAAAAAAAAGTATTCTGTGACTTTTTAAAGATCAAAAAAAAAAAAAAATATATATATATATATATATATATATATATATATATGGTATATAGACATTATCATTTAAACACGATCCACTGTTATTATTATAATGAAATAATGTTTTGTTAAGTTAGGAAATGTATTGATAATATACTGTAACTGAGAAAATCCAGATTTTTTCATGGCTTTGCTGAGAGCCTAAATGGAAGGAATAGCAAGAACGGTCAAACAACAAATCTATGGAGAGTCACTGTGGATGCAAACCTACCAAACAAATCAAACCTAGAATAATGGGATGCCAAAACAGAGCCTGTCCAGCACAGCTCCCCACGGCATACGCAGCTTTCTATTGTTGCCACATTATTGCATCAGTGTTCTGGCCGGCCAGGGTGCAGTCAGCGAAATTAAAGCCATCTGACCCACAGTGCAAATGAAATGAGATGAATATGGAAGCATGATACCAAGCCTCTGCTGTACAATGTGAATGTGTGTGTAAAAGAGAGAGACAGAGACAGGGAGACTAAACCGAATAATAGTGCATAAGTCCGAAGCTTCAGCAAATCGTGGCTCTGACTCCCGTTGAAGAATCAGAAAATCCTTGAATCATGTTTATTTTTATAAAGGTCATGCTCTCCACAAAGAACGTGTTTGACTGTGAACGAAGAGCTTTGTGTGCATGTTAGCGAAAGGTTATTGCTTCCATCTTATTCATAATAAAACAGTGAACAATTTCTCATCAAAATGGAGATTTCCGATGTCTATTTCAAGGTTGAAAATACTTGTGTATTTTCCCAGACTAAGCGTGAGTCACATAGCAAGCTGTAGTCTTCCTGGTGTATTGTCATATATCAGGCCAGATGGGCTCTTGCACAGCCAGAGCATATGTAAGTGTGTGTACACGTGGGTGTGTGTGTGTGTGTGTTCCTGGAAACTGTCAGTTCTGGCATGACTACCTCAGAAGAGGTCCAGGCAACACTGCTGTCCCTAGATACGGTTGCCACAGCAATATGAGAAGGAAGTGGCTCACAGGAAGACTCAGGGCTGTGCACGTGAGGAGCGTGTTGGAGACGCAAGCGTATGCAAGTTCATCGGCCCACATGCTCTCATTAACATCCACAACAAAGGAGATTAGCTACCGCTGTGGCAGGTTTATGTGAAGAGATCTCGTCTCGCTGCTTTATAAATCACCCCGAAATTCAATGTGATCTGGAGGGGAAAATCAGATATTAGAAGCTGGCCGTTTCAAATAAAACTGTAGAAAAGATTAACCACCATCTATTCAGGTCAATGTGCGTTCAGTCAGCAAATGGGAGAAAAAAGAAATAAAAGATAGAAAAACAACACTGTGTTCTAACCCACACAGGAAGTGCAGATCTGAGGGATGGAGACATAGCATTTCTTTCAAAACCTGTGCTTCCCACCTAGAAAATATTTTTAGGCACAGTAATCACGTTTATGATATACTGTAAAGCCATTAAACAGCCCAAAGTCAGAAACGCATGTTTAAGTCCAATTCACATAAATCCACAATCTTTCCCTAAGCATTCTGGGTATCGGCTGCACTGTAATAGTTTAACATCACGCATCCTGGATAAATTAATTTAATCACAGAATTCCAGAAAAACTAAAATAAAAAATATTGGTTATGCCGCCACTTGTTGTTTTGTATAGTAAATAAATAAAAACACTGATGATAATGATAATAATAATAATAATAATAATAATAATAATAATAATAATAATAATAATAACACATTACATTATAACAAAAGAATAAACAAGCATATTAAATTTTATTTTATTTTAAATTAGTAAAAAATGTAAAAACCTAGGCTAGTGGCAATAAATAAATAAAATGACAACTAATTAGCATTTGGGGTTAAAGTTAACACCCTTTTTTTGTGTCACAAATTGATTTTAAAATTTACTTAATGATTCTACACTTTGAAACATCATAAATATATATTTATTTACAGAGTACTGAATAATATTAGTATAAATTATACTTCATATAAGAAATGCTATTTATGCAGCGTTTGTGTGAGTTAACAGAGTTCCTGCCAAGTGCCCACAAAGGGCATTTCACATCAGTTACTTATGAGGTTCCATTTCGGGTACATTGCTGCCTTAGAAGACATTAAACAGCTCACTGGGAGTTGGAACAGGGTTAAAGGCATATTGAGAGACTGTAATAACATAGTCATCCGCAAAAAAATGACTCCCAAAATTATGTGCAGGTCTAGACAGAATGTGTGTACTTTTCAGCATTTTCTACACCGATTTTGGCTTTAAAAGGATTTAGAATTGTATTAAATGAAGTACTACGCACTTATTGCAGAAGGCATTAATCAAATCCATACAAATATTTAATAAACAAACACACACACACACAGGGGGAAGTGTAGAACTGTGAATAACAGGTGTTTTAATTCTGTGGATGCTTCTTTGAAGTTCTGTGCACAGATTCCACGTGGGCCTGCTTTTGACACTCATAAACATTCACACATAATTATGGAGCTCGGGTTGGAACAATGCTAGCAGGCTGATGCCAACAGCAGTGTGTGATGACTGTGTGGTTGAGTGGGCAAAGCAGAGCGGTAGACCACAACATTTATGAAAGTAGAGCAACACGGGCATGACAGAATACATCTCAGCATCCCCAACACCGTATAACACACTACAGTCGTTCCACTCCGGGCTAATTCCAATTCAAAGTGCTAGGAGCGCGAACATTTTCTAATGAATTAATGAACCAACTAAAAAACTAAAAAAAGATATTCAATGCTAAAAGAATGAATGAATGAATAAAATTTCACTTAGAAATTATTAGTGAGTTTCATAGTTAATCATAAGGAATGGCTAATAAAGCATACTCCAACTTCTATGAATTAATTTATTGACAGCTGTAACCTCTTTTTTATTTATTTATATTTGTCTGATATTTTTATTTATATTGCTTCTAAAAGTGTTGGCTGCACAAGTAAATGTACACTGCTCTGTTTGTAAGAATTTACGTTTTTTAAAATAAGTTTCTACTGCTCTCCAAGTCCAAGTATTGGATCAAAAATATGGTAAAAATTATATAAAAATGATGGTAAAAATGATAATACAGTATGAAATAACTGTTTAATATTTTAAATGATTTATTTCTGTAATGGCAAAACTGCATTTTAGCATTCATTTCTAGAGTGTCAGTGTCACATGATCTTTCTGAAATCATTCTAATATTCTGATTTAGTACTCAATTATCACTCCTGATAATACTCAAATTCGTAAATGTTTGCACTGCTTAATATTTTTGAGAAAAAAAAAACATGATTGGGGAAGGGGGATTGTTTTTGGAAAAGTCTGCTGTCATTTTCATCGATTTAATGCATTTTTGATGTAATTTTTTTAAAAAAAGAAGGCCTGAATATAATTCATATTTGTATGCAAAAAATTATTTACTTGTGTTAAATCTTGCTTTGCATGTACTATTAAGACTATAGATGATTTATCTAGTTTAGTTTTATATATATATATATAGTTATTATATACTAATATAATACATATCATCTTTAAAATTGCACTAAAATGTTACTTTTTCTATGCTTATATTTTATAGAATTTAATATATGTATTTTTTTATTTTTATTATGGTGTGGTGTCCTTATTCATAGGTTTATAATGGATAGTTCTCCAAAGTTCTACCCAGTAAGAAACCAAAAGATCTTACCTTTTACATGTGATTGCACAGACTTGCAAAGTTTCCAGAAAACTTAATTTCCAATACACAGTGAAAATATCTCTCTCAGGCAGAGCTTCCTGAGTCTTCCCCTGAGGTCTTGCAGGTTTTTCTGAATCCTTTAGTTTGTGAGAGGCTGATGAGAACAGGCTGCAGCACATGAGGACACCTGCTTGAGAGATGAAGCCCAGAGAGGCCAGCTGAGCCTGGGATCAGACTGAGCCCTGTCCCTGGAGAGACTACTGATTCGCTCTGATGAGAATCGAAAGGGGATCTAACAACACACACACACACACACACACACACACTAATTGTCATCCTGCATAGACACATCCCACATATGTACAAGATGGGAAAACCATTTAGCAACAATCTTGTAATAAGATTCTAGATATGAAATTGATGAAATATACACAAATGTACAAAGGTCAAATTCACATAAGGACACAAAGGTGTGGATAGAGCCGGTTGTTAAACACAAACCACTGGGTTTGGAGCTGTCAAACTTGGGTGTCCCATCTGGATAATTTTGGAGATGCATTCACGTTCACACACACACAAGCCCACAGCACTTACTCAGATGAGAGGACTTGTCTTCTGGGGCACTACACTCTTGGATCAGGGCCAGCAGAGAGCAGCCTGACTGACTCACACACACACACACACACACACACAATACTGTTATTCACTTTCAAAATTGAAGAGTCTTAATATCCCTTGCATTTATTATACTTTTAATATGGGTGTAACGATGCATAGATTAATAAAATGCATCGCAACTTTCTCTGGAATCGATTCCGAGCTTAGTTTTAACAGCAGGTGGCACTGCCTGCTTTAGAAAAAGCTTGTTTTCAGTTCCTCACACACAACATGTAAACTTAAAATAATCATTCATAAAGTTCCAAAAAGTTGAAACAAATTACAAGAGTGCTCACCGTGGCTTATGTTTAAATTAATCTCACATCATAAAGGCATAAAAGCTGGGAAAGTCCGTTCACTCGGCCGTCGTATTTGTAACTCCTCCAGGCACCTCAGACAAATCCTGAAATCATAAAAACTGCTTGCTGAACTCGCAATTAAATTACATATTTCAAATAAGCAATAAATTCTGTAATGAACTGCCCCATGAATGTATTTCTTTGATTTAACCACAAGCGATCTACTAAGTTCATAATCGATTCAAGAGAAAATCGTGATGCATTAGAAAAATCCACAATCTGTCCATTATTTGATTTATGGTTAAACCCCTATACACACACACACATATATATATATATATATATATATATATATATATATATATATATATATATATATATATATATATATATATATATATATATATATATATATATATATATATTTTTTTTTTCTCAATATAATATTTTTTTCTAATTGCATTAAACTTATTTTTAATTTAACTTAATTGAATTTAAATGATCTATTATTAATAAATATTAAATATTCATTAATTCATTTTTAAAATCAATTTTCATAAATATTGCATCATGTCACATGTATGAGTCTTTAATTAATGTTTTATTAGTGTGAATGTGCTACACAGTGTTTCACATACCACAGTTTGAAAACCACTGCCCTAAAATTTATCCCATTCATTTTACACTATGAGCTTTTTAAATAGTGAGTTATTTACTAATGGGTTTTACCTGTGCAAACGACTTCAAAAGATGTTTAACAAGCATTATGCAATTTCAAACCTCAGTTTTCTCCCCAAATTAAAATTAAACATTCACACCCATACACGCACATACCCTGTATATATTGAGATAAAAAATGAAAACAAGAGGGGAAGGAAAGGCTTCTGAGCATCTGTTCCATTTCACTATAAGCTCAACTATAAACAGACATCATGTGTCGTCATGTTCACTCTTTCTCTACCCTTCTTTTGATTTGTGAGGCAAATTTAATTAGCAAAACATTCTCTTTTCTAATTGCATCAGTTATTCCTCTTACTGAGCACTGTTGCATTTGCTTATTTTCTTAAATGAAATATGTCATTGTGTTCTCTGTAGAATTAGATTAGTGGTAGATCAGGCTTTCTCCACCCTCCTTTATCCTCCCTTATCTTGTTCAGATAATATCTAAATGTATTCTTCACGACGTGGCACACAAAGTCTTATTGTGCTCTTGATGATTTATGATGTTGGATTGTAAAGTCTGCATCCTGTGATCACCATATTAATCACAGAACTGTGTAGTTATTAAAACGGTTTCGCTGATTAAGAAACAACTCACAGAGAAACGGTTGCGCATATTTAGTGACCGTTAATGTCATATTTGTGAGGTTTCAAGGTCTCAATTAGTAATGCTTAATCAAAACAAAAACAAATGAGTGCTACGTCAAAGGTGACACGTGTAAAGTAAATCTTCATTGCTCCATCAAATTGGAGAAAATTACCAAATCACTCTTAAAGTGTTATAGGCCATAAGATTAATATCCTTCAGTCTAACACTCATTTGCAGTTTCACTTAAAATCAAATTTAAAACAATTTTACTGCTTTTTAAAAATAGCTCGGTGACCCTGGACTGACACGTTGTGAATACACTGCAATCATTTTCCATTTTAAATTAATCTTCAATTTCTGATTCATTTTTATGTTCTTAATTTGAACTTCTACATATTTATTTCCCTCTGCCTTAATTGGGACTACGTAATTTCCATGGTAAGAAATGTGCTACTTGCCTTACCTTACCTTGACTAGTCAATTTACCCGATCAGACATTTAAAATGAATTTTTTTGATACAGCGGAATGCAATTAGATTGATTCATTCACTCGTATTGTTAAAAGAGAGAAGCATGAGGATATGGTACAAAGAAGAATGCAGCTGAAATAACAGTCGCTTCGTATCTAAAGAACCAATTCTAATGCCTCTAGCTGTTTTACACATTAGTGTGCGTGTGTGTGCGTGTTAGAACTGTACTGTAGGACTATGTATACTTTGCCTGAATAGATTTGACCTTCAGATGTTTGTCTCCCTCCATCCCTCTCTCCATCTCTCTCTCTCTCTCTCATGTTAATGATTTGGCCATGGTGAAGGAGATTAGCCCAGAGGGAGCAAAAGTCATCTGTTTCCATCTGAGCATTTAATAAAAGGATTACCACTATTCTGTCTTCAGGCTGCCAAGCACACGCATCAACCAAATGCTCACGCACATACACAATCGCAACGTTTACTATCAACTAAATCAGGAAAGGGTGGAGCTGACAGAAGAAAGAACCTCCAAACAATCAATCCAAGCATCGACATTGACCCTGGCCCTCAACCAAAATGAATCAATTAACTATATGAAATACTGGGAGATACATACCACAGAACACTCTGAACAAAAAAAAAAATAAACAAAACAAAACCTTTCTCTACTTTCACAGATTAGATTAGAACAAAAAGTGGTCAAATCCATAAATAAAATAAAAGAAACTTGCTTCAGATAAGGAATAAGTGACGTCAAAGTAGTAATGTATCAAGTGGTAATGCAGGATCAACAAAAAGGTTACCTCATTTACATGTGAACATCATTTTTGAAAAACAGTCCAGTCCGTTCAGTAACCACTTGGGAAGAATGTGCTGAAATGATTTGCAACTGTAATGTGGTCAAAAAATCTAAAACTTATTTCACTATTCTTTTTGTTATTTATTTATTTTTTACTTTTTAAAGT
Organism: Puntigrus tetrazona; assembly: GCF_018831695.1. Lineage (NCBI taxonomy): Eukaryota > Metazoa > Chordata > Actinopteri > Cypriniformes > Cyprinidae > Puntigrus > Puntigrus tetrazona. The sequence continues at coordinate 9,372,179 of NC_056699.1, forward strand.
ATACTTTATGTAGCAAATATACAAATATCAGTGTACCATTTCAATATTCATTGGGACTAAACCATCCCACTTTCTATATAAATACATTTAAGTATACTTTGAGTAGTTTACAACAATGTTTTAGATTGTACTGCAACTGTACTAGAAGTGAACTCATAGGTATACAGATAGTTTACTAATTAAATACTTGTAGTAGCATTTAATATACTTTAAAGATTATACTGCAAGTATACTCATATTTTTTTTTTAAGTGAACTTTAAATCATACTTTAAGTTTACTACTATGTCCCTATTTAGGTATTTTGTTAATATTTTAATATACAAAACAACAAAAGAAAGAGCATCTGCTTGTAAACAATGACACTTTATTGCAGCTTCATACTTTTTTTAAACACTCGAACATGGGTATGTTCCATTAATGAAAAAAAAAAAATCTCTTAGTATACCTCAAATATATTTAGACTTTTCCTAAGTATAAGTCTAGTATACTTATATATACTTATTAGTATATTTCTGAGAAGTTGAAAAAAAAAATCAATTTTTAGTTTTACATAAGTATAATAAATATACTGTACTTGAATAAAGTTATTTTTTCATAAGAATATCATTTGTATGTCAAATTACATTATATTGTATTTCAACTTGTTTATCTGTTTAAATTAATTAATTCTGATTATCAAATCAAATGATGAATACTTGAGACACTTTTTTCAGTTAGTTTATTTATTTATTTATTTATTTTAGATTTGTTTGACTTGAAAATCTGATTTCTTGATTTCTTAATTGATTTACTGCATCAGTTTTTCTAATGATTTGGGTCTCTATAGTCAACAAATCAGAATCAAGTACTGTATTAAACAATGCCATAGTATAATTACTTTTAAAAGAGAAGAGTCAAACTCACAGAGACATCATGTCATTTGATCCAAATTGCTCTATCAATCAAATACACATAGCAAAAGTTATTAGCTCTAAAAGACATTGTGAATGTGAGGTGTCTGTGTGTTTCAGATTGTAGTTCATCTCATCTGACATGTGCTGTCAGACCTATTCTTTACTCAATCTAAAACACCTTTTCCTTTCAAATACATTTAATCAATCCAAACAAAGTGCTGAGACCATATGTAAAGCAACAAGTATCGTATTTTGTCCTTTCATCATCATCATGTTTTCGAGCCTTACTTTAAGTGGACTAGACCCAGTGAATTCTGCTAGAGTCTCTTTGCTGGGAGGTGAAAGTTTCTCAAGTCTGTCCTGCATGCCCCCACAGTGCTGCTCTTCATGACCTCAATGCCATGCAGCCAACTGGGACCGCTGGATCAGCACCAAACCAACACTGCTAATTGGACTGTTGTGGGTCGGAAAGGCAGCTTTGGGATTGTTACTGGCTCTCCTGGGGAGAACAACAGTTCTGATTTATTTATCTGCCCATGGAAATGGTGGAAAGGCTTATTATGGGGTGCAAGGTGTGTAATAAGGGTTGCTGGAGCAAAATTTTGGGAGTGTAAAAAAATAATTGAATTCACAGAAAAGTAGGAACGAAGGTTACAGAAACAAAATTCTTATTGGATTTATTAACTATAAATAATCCACACTAAAATTTAAATTCTGTCATCATTTACTCACCCACATCTAATTACAAACCATTTGGTTGCAAAGTCTTTGCGCAATCCTTGAAAAACAAATACTGATTTAATGAGAGGTTTGTGTCCTTCTAATAAAAGTCCAATGCAAAGGACACAAAATTAAATATATTTGTCCCATAAAATGATCAGATCTCCTTTCAAGATTGAGATTGAACCACTCAACATACTGTATGGATTAATTTATCAACCTTTTGGATCTATTTTAGCTTCACTCTTAAAAATAGAAGTGCTTCACAATGCCATAAAAAAACCTTCTTTGTCCAAATGATTCCATAAAGAGTCTTTAACAACTGAAGAAGCTGAAGAAATGTGTTTCACAAAAGTTTCTTTGTGGTGAACTACATTTTTTTCAGATTACAAAAAAATAAGAAATAAATGGTTCTTTAAAGAACCTTTGACAGATTGGTTCTCCGTTGAACCAAAAATTGTTCTTCTATGGCATCGAAGATGAACCTGTTAAGCACCATTATTTTTAAGAGTGTTGCACTTTAAATGGATAGACAGAGTCATCTCAGATTTAATAAAAATATTAATCTGTTAATTCAGAGTTGTGGAATGGAGTGGTGATAGTAAATACATAATTATGTTTATTATTATTTTTAGATAAATAATATATATTTTTTTTTTTTTATTAAATCTGTGCTTGAAAGATTATCCAAAAATTTTATTGAATGAAATGATAAATGGTGACAATTTTCATAAATTCTTAAAATCGTTCTCCTTAACCTACTAGATTAAATATAGCTCCTCACTCCGAGGAGCCGCACCTCAACACAAACAAAGTCATCTGTTGTCTCAGGGGACAAAGTGACATCATACAACACTAAGCAAATATTTCATTCTTCCAGAGGGGGTCCAGAAATACCATGGTGAATAAGAGGGTGCCAATGGGTAGTCTGGGTATTACCATAGGAGGCCAGGGGTAATTAAACAGAATATGGCAGGAAGGTGGTCCACCCCCCTGGATGATCGAAGGACGAGGATGGAGGCAGGCACAGTGCGCTCTCATTTCACCATGTGGTAAACGTGTGGTGTCTGCAGGGCCAGCGGGAGAGAAGCCAGCAGGTTTTAAATCATTCTCTTCCCATCCCTCCCCTGCCAGTTAATTGTGGAATTGGACCTAATCTTTGGTTTGTGAAGACTGGGGAACTGTTAGGGAGGTCTTTAGGGGGGAACAAGAGCTGCCTGACCGGACCTACCAGCTGGACACTGAACATGTGCTGTACTTTATCTTCCCTGTTGACCAGATTAGACCAGCATGGATTTCCAATGACTGTTGGGTTTCGGAATGCTAAAGCTGGGGTTTCTAATGGGGTATTGTTAGTTCTAAGGTTAATAAATAAAATTGTCTTTAAACTAAAGTTGACAAAAATATAAATCAGGTTTCAGTCAGTTTCTGTTTTCTCTTTTTTTTTGGTTTTTTTATTATTCTTGGTGAAAACAGTTATTAAATGTAGTCAATATTTTACCCTTACTAAAAATAACCTCTCATTATAATCTATGAAAATAACATTTCAGTTAATGAGTACATGTGCATTTAACAAAAACAACATCACAACTGTTATTGTTTTAAGAGGGTAAAACCAGATCTTGCAAAATAACAAGTTCACTATTAAAATACAATACTGAGAATTCCTTTTCCATTTAGTGTCTGCATTTTGTGTTCTTCCCAAAAGGACGTATAAATTTGCTGCCAAAGGATTTCATGCTTTTAGCTGCAGTAGAGCACTATGTAAAACTAATTATAGTCAATACAAACCATCTCTATATATGAATCCCTACTATATAGTAATTGAAACACGATTTTCATTAAAGGGATACTCCACCCACAAGTGACAATTTTGTCATTAATCATTTAGGGTTGTTCCTTTTGTTCATCTGCCAACCTTACACTTTTTGTTGTATCTGAATGCTACGAAGCCATGAAAATAGCTTTTTTCACGCAATGAAAATAAAAATGGGACTTTCAAAAACCTCCCAGTTTTCGTTCAAAATATCTTGAATTGTGTTCAAAAAGACAAACAAAGCTTTTACGGTTTTGGAATGACATGGAGGTAAGTATGACAAATTTTGGAGTGGAGTAACTATTTAAATAATAGTACATCTAAATTCATAGTATTCATAAAGGTAGGCAAAATTACACTCTATGTCTGTTGAGATTCTGAAAAGCACATCTAATGGACACTTTACTACCCCGTGAGACCATGGCAAGAAAAATTGCAGTGGCAATGGCAGTGAAGTGATGCCGATACCGAAGTCAAACATAGTGGGAATACTACAGTACACATTTTACTTCATGCTACACACATTCATACTATTTAGGATATTTTTCTTAATGTGTCTCAAACTTTCTTCTTCATCCAATTTAGTACTCATGTTTATCATCTTTGCAAGTGAATGTGTATTTAATGTACTCTGACCCTTTCAGAACAGACCTGCAACCCATTTTTAGTTAGCGACCCACTGCTAATTTACATAAATACTGCAATTAAACGCGAGCATTCATAAGAATAACTGAAGCATGAGAAAGGATCATTCAGTGAAGAACACCAGATGGCATTTTAATTGTTTTCCTCTGATCCCTACACTACATTCAGTCACTCTTACATAAGAGATCACGCAGCAAAAGACAGACCTGAGTCATCAAATTGTTGCGGCTCTCTTTAAGGAGATAAATTTCCTCAACTAGCAACGAGAGACATGACTGCCCTGTAAATGCTGCAAGATAGAAACTTTGTTGCACAGAAATGTGCCTAAGAGATTTAACAGCCTAAATAAAGTAATCCTAATCTTAGCCAACATCAACTTGTAGGTGCTATAATGGTGCTACTGAAGAAAAAAAGAGACATGTTGCTGCTGCTGTGCTAATTTCATTCATGGCTTTTCTGCTCTGCATCTTTATCTCTAAATTGGCCATTCCCTTTGATCTAAGACCAGCTTTTACAATTTCACCCATGTGAGAGAACCTGCAAATCTTGGGGACTATTTATGCCAAGCTAGAGCATGCATCTTGCTCTTATTGTTTAGCGATCTGATAAAGGTAAAGCTAAGATGCATTGGAGCAATCCACACTGTAATCCGATTGCTCAAACTACATCAGGAGCTGGTTTAAGATGCATTACAGGCTATTGGTAAATGGATAAATGTAAGGCTATTGGTAAATGAATAAATGCAAAGGGAAAAATGGCATCGGACATCTGCTGTAGTTCTGGTCACAACCATAAGAGGGCAATGGAGATGCAGGACAAATCTCTTAAGTAATCCAGTGAAGCTTCACCTTTCAGTGGAACTGTTGACACTGGCGTTGGGACCGATGGAGCTTGGAGGGAAAGCCCCGGTTAGCAGATAGCCTTTTCTTTGCTGTTCTTCACACTCTGCAGATTTCTGTGTTAATCAGACATGTAAACAGTTTCTTATTATCTCACCTTAGGGTCTTGGCTCTTTTCTTCAGAGGTATTAGAAGAGAAATAAATACACCCACGCCTGCTTCAAGACGAGATGAGTAGAAAAAATGAGCAGCTGATGAATTCTTAAAATAATTGAATTCTTATCACCTTGAGGCATATAGTAAACTTGGGTTGTTTAGCTTTAAATCTCATGTCTTTGAATCTCGGTTTCTGCCTATATGCAATCCTTCATCCTTCGTTCAGTGTGTGTATGTGTGTGTGTGTATGTGTGTGTGTGGTGGGATCTAGGTGATTTAAAGAGATGAGACAGACACTCTCAGACTTGTGGAGATTGAAGGATGTGTGTGTTTGCGTGTAGTGTGTGTGTGTGTGTGTGTGTGTGTACCACACAATGGCCTCCAGAGGAAAAGATCCAAAACACACTAAACTATAGAGATCCATAAATCAGAACAGGCTTTAGAAAAAAGCTGTCAGGGCTGGTACATAACAAAAATAGATTCCTCTCTTAGTAGGGCAGCTGACAATGAATGAGGCATTCTCTATGTGCTTGGAGGCTAGATAGACGTTGTCCACAGGCTTAATCTGAGATGTCCGAGACATATATTGACGATTAATCTGCAGAATGTGATGTGCATACACATACCTTTTATAATAATACCAAGATTTCCATAATGGACTGACCCAATGCATGACACAGTTTCAAATAATTGATCACTTGTTACTATCAGTATTATCGAGACTGCAAGTGTTTCCACTTTCCTGTCACGATAATGTATGAAAAACATTTGTCATATGCAAAGGTCTGCATTTGTGAGATAAGTAGATCAGTCTTAACAAGATACTAAGCTGTTTCTACACTAATTAATAATAATTAATAGTGAAGTGTATGTTGTTCATTTATCTGCCTATCCTTCTAGTGCAACACTTGAAGCCAAAAAGTGGCTTCTGATTTAGCCATTATTTGTATCTATATACAGTATGTAAGTTAATAAAAAATGAATTTTAAATAACACTATTTCAAAGTATCATGAATTTGTTGTGGAATTTCATATTATTCTTTTTTTATGACAAATAGTATATCCTTTAACATACAACTTTGAACTGAGTATCTATTAAGAAGCATCAGTGATGAATTCAAAACAAATTATTAAAAATAATCTAATCATGTCTAATCTCATTTATCATCTAATATATAATTACACTGAGATTATTTTAATGCAGACTGTATACTTTTTTTATTCAGTATAGATTCAGACTTCCCCAACAGTGTAGTGTTAAGCATAACAATCATTTTTCCACCATGTGAACAAATGAAGAGCAGATGAGACCTCTGATACTAAGCACTACCCGAGTACAAAAAATGCAAGGCATGTTCATGTGCAATCATCCCTTCAAATATAAGAAAATCCTTCACATTAAGACAGACTAGGTAAGGAGAGTTGAAGGAGAAAAGACAGACATGCACTACACACGCTAAGTACTAATGCCAAGGAAGTCTCCAGTATCTGGAGAAAGCCATACGTTAGCATTCCCATTCATCACAATGGCAATTGCTTTGCTGGCAAATTGCCATATTAGAAATCTGCCATCTTTACTCATGCACACTGGGTTCTGCAGCTAGGTAAAATATCTATAATATATGCTAGAATGTAAGGATGAATGAATGAATGAATGAATGCACATTTATTTTAATTGCAAAAAATTGCATTAAGGTGAAACATTTTAAATTGGCCAGATTCCACAAATACTTTTAGATGTACAGTTTGTAGAAAAGGACAAAACGTGGCCTTGTCAGCTATGGTTTTTTTGCAGGCAGATGGTGTACTTGTGGCATCTACCAGCAGGGAATAACTAGGTCATGCAAAACCAGCCAAACCTTGACCCCTTGGATAATACCCACACCTCCAGATAGAAAAAAGAAAGACAGCAGTACATAAGCGCACCATTATCACACCGTTTGTGGAAAAGAGCCAAGGCCTCATTCCCCACTGCTGGCTTACACAAAAATAAGCTTGCTGATTTATGAGAGTGCTCAAGGAAACCATAAATTAAAAACTACTTAGGATTAGAAGAGACATATTGTCCAAATGTGATTACGTATTGTTGTGCATACCAAGATATTGAACCAGCAGAAGTGAAAACGTCAATTCAGTGCTTAATTACTGTTTGTCCAGAGTTCTGGCCACTAATAAATGCTTCTTTTTTAGAGGAGAAAACAACTCCACTTCCTGTAACAAGGCTGCATTTCAAAAGCAAAGTTTACATCTTCTTGTTTACTAGAGTCGCTCGACCACTAGCTAAGAGGAACTGGATGAAAATGAATGGAGAGAGTGCCTAAGAGTCCATAAGAGGGAGCGTTTTTACTCAAACGTAGAGCAAAGCGGCAGGCTGAAGCATATGTACAAGTGCTAAGGAGAGATAACCGAAAGAATTTCAAATATCCTTCAATTTAGCATCCGTACTTTAGGATTCACAAGCACATTTATATTTCTGACAAGCGCAAAAGAAGCAGCCAAGATGCACAATTACCATGAGTTTTTAACTGAATGGGCTCCAAGTAATTCTTCTGGCTGGAAGGATTGTGAACGGCAAATTTGTAGGAACTAATTTTTTACACGCCTTACTGTGGCTGTGTTTTAAAGGCTCTGGGGTGTGAATGCTCTCTGGCTCCATGGTGATACAAGGGAAGACTCCAACAGCGAGTTGATTAGTACCCGCGTTTGAATGAAGTCTAATTAAACCCAAGAAACATCACGGACTGGCTCATTGAACCACAGACGCCCATATTAAAATGCAACCACTCTTTTTATTTGATGGATATGTTTATCAAATTTTCAGATAAATTGGCCACAATACATCTTGGCGCCGAAATAAAGAATGTTAATTAAAGACTATGTTGCAATTTCAATTATTCATCACAGTGCTGTGTTTGTTTTTAATCTTCTCTTGCTTGATCAGAACTTGTGTTGCTTGGCAATGTGCACCACTGCTAAATCAATTAATATGACAAAGAATGGGCTTCATGGGGATAACTTCAGGGAAGGAATATTTATCTCTGAGTGGGAAATAATTATAGAAAAGTCTCTTAGAAAAGCTTTTCATTTATTTTTCATGAACTTTAGGTGTTTTGTGGTGATGAATCGTCACACTGCTACATAAGCTTACCGGCCACAACACCGCCTGCCTAATATTGCGTAGATTCTCATTCTGCCAAAACGGGGTGTGACGCATTATGGGACGGACTCCACACAAGACAGCTAAACATGTCCTGTGGTATTTGGCACAAAGACAGCAGATCCTTGAAATCCTTGAAGTTGCAAGATGGGGCCTCCATGGATCAGATTTGCTGGTCCAGCACATCCCAGAGATGCTCAGTCGGATTGAGACTTGGGGAATTTGGAGGCCAAGACAACAGTTCGTCATGTTTTTCAAACCACTCCTCAACAATGTGTCAGTGTGTCCTGCTGAAAAGAGGTTCCATCAGGGAACACCATTACCATAACATCCACATAAATACCAACCACATAGATAAACACACCTGAATCAGAGATCATGGGCTGCATCCCAAAATATAGGCAGCTGGCTTTGCGGGCTCTTTTGAAAATTACCATGGGCAGATTTTGAACACAAAGGTAACACACAAAACTGATTTTGGCAATCCAGGCTCATTAGAAAGACATGCCTATAAATAAATTTCTGCAGCACTGTTATTGCATAACGTACTGAACGTACTGAAAAACTTGTGGTTTTTGTTATGCTGATATAAGCACACATTGCTATTACGTTGCTTCAAGTACATAATGCGGTGATTTATAATTACAATATTCCAGGATTGTGACTAAAAGTCGCTTTATTGCTTCCAGGCAAGTGTGTTGGAGCTGGTTGAAGCTAAAGTCTGCAGGATATTGGCTCACTAGAAGCAATACTGACACTCACGTGATATGTAAACATTTTTGGTGGTGAACAAGGGTCATCATAGGCACTCTGACTGGTCTACAACTACAGTCCTTCCTTGAACAACTTTTGTACAACCTGAATTTTGTAAATGTTGGGACATTTAAACTTTTGTCCACTAAATGAGCTCATTTCAAATTTAATGCCTGCTATAGATCTCAAAAAAACGTTTTCGTGGGGTCAACAAAGGCTGAAAAAGATTCAGGTGGGAGAACATCTAGCAACTAATTAAGTTAACTGACCGAGAAATTGGAGAAATCTCTGCATAAGGGACAAGGCTGAAGATCTTTGTTGGATGCCCTTGGAATTCATTGGCATGATTCTGTCATTAACATTACTAAATGTGCTCAGGAATACTTCCAGAAACCACTGTCGGCAAATACAATCTGCAGTTCTGCAGATGCCAACTAAAGCTCTTTCATGCAAAAAAGAAGCCATATGTAAACATGTTCAAGAAGCTTCATCATGTTCTGTGTGCCAGGGTTTATTTAAAATGGAATGTGTCAAAGTGGAAAAGTCAGACGAGTCCAAATTAAACATTCTTGTTGGGAATCACGGACGTCAAGTCCTCTGGGCTAAAGAGAAGGGAAACCTTCCAGTGTGTCATCAGAGTTCAGCTCAAATGCCAGCACTGTTTTGAAAAGAAGAGGAAATGCTACACCAGGAAAACAAACATGTGCCCGTCCCAACTATTTTGAGACCTGTAGCAGGCAACGAATTTGAAATGAGTTCATTTTGTGCATAACATTTCTTTGTTTCATTTGTTTTGTTATGTTATCTGTGTTCTATTGTGAATAAAATATTTGCTCATATCATTTGAAAGTCTTAATTTTATTTTAATAAAAAAAAAATTTAAATCCCAACATTTACATAATTTGGGTTGCAGGTAACCACTGTGTACTGAGAACACCTTGCCTTTTTGGAGACACTCTGACATAGTCATCACACCACTACTACGTAACCCTTTTAAAAGTCACTCAAATCTTTTAGCTAGATACTTTTTTCTGCTTCTAACACATGAAATTCAAGAACTGTCAGTCACTTGCTGATCACTGTCCGTTCATCTGTGTACACAGATCCTGTAATCATCTTGATGAAACTCCCTATGGCAACATGAATATCTTTATGTTAATTTCCATCATGTATAGACTGGCCTGGAAATACATATACAGATAAGATGGTGTGCATTTTGTATATTTATGTAAATCCATTTAAAGTCACTTTAGATAAAAGCATCTGCCAAATGCATAAATGTAATGCGCATTTACATATGACATGTTTGAAATAAGTAGCACAAAAAGTTCTAAAAAGTGACCTGATTACATAATGCACATTGCTTGTGGCTAACACTGCTGATGTGTACAACTTTTTGGTGAAGAGATTCTAACTTGTCCTCTTGAAAGTCCACACACGCTCACTGAATGCATTAAGTACTAACCCATACCCACATAGACTGCTGGATAATGATGAGAAGGTGGCGATACTCTTCTGTTTGAGCGAGATTTTACTGCAGTGTGAACTACAAGAACACCATAAAGAATAATGAGCAGATATGGGGTCGGCAAGTAAGTTTGGTATCAGGCCAAAAACTTTTCGCCACTAGATGGCCGACCAGAACATATAATTATAGGATAATTTAAGAAATTAATTGATGAAAAATTTAACTAGAACTGCAACATACTGTTACAGTGTATTTTGTAACTGGTAGTGAGCTGTTACTCTGTGTTATATCCTGTAGTGGGACTATCATTAACAAAAAAACACATTTGTGTCGTGGTCACTAGGTTTAAATGAATAAAGCAGAGTAGTGACACGTAACCTGGCAAGTATCTTCATTTACCAACTTGCAACACAGGCCGCCTTGTTAAAACACACATATGTGGGAGATAAAAATAACTAAAATAAACAAGAGTGAACTTGAATAAGACCATTAATAGCATCCCAGTAAACACTAGTTCGCCGGCAAGGTCTTGTCCCTGGCCTAGTTGCGGTAGGATGACATATGCAATAATATGTAACAGAATTTTTCCAAAAAAGGCATTCAGATATGTTTGAACATGTCTAGAGTTCTCTGTAGTTGCATGCAAAGTTGTTACTTTGACTGTTTTGATTCAGTTGTGAGATCAAGTCAAGTAAGTGACGTCTTAAGCTTGGTTTGTACTGTGCGTATGCGCCAAATATGACGTCATCGCTGTGTTAGAGGAAGTTCGCATTGGGTGACCTCATTTTGAGTGGCAGTGTGCACGACATGTTTTGTGTCACTTCCGAAGATGCATGAATTCAACAGGCACTTCGTATCGGCATTTTCATGAATTTCACGAAAGCTTTATATTATGTTCAAGTCCAATGATCCGTGAACAATGAAATTAATTGTTAAAGTGATGCAACTGATTAATTGTATTAGGAGAAAAAAAAACATTTTATTGTTGTCTCATGCTGCGCACCCTGTCCGTGTGCAGGCAACTTTTCGCTCGGACTGTCCGTGTATAACAGTGCATGCGCGTGAAGTAAGTGGCATTACGCATGCGTCAAGCTCTCGACTTTGAAAGGTGTGCGAACGCTGCTGTGCTCGAGACGGTCAGGAACGCGGAAAGTGAAGTATAATGTGATTATGAGCAACTGATTGTGAGTAACTGTTGATTTCACGACCAATCTATTTTAGAACCAGCCGGTATTATGTGCAGTATATCTGGTTTTGTTTAGGTAAAGTAATATTATACAGGTCTATACTTTTATTTACTTTTTTTTATTAAGAAAAAACAAAAACAAAAAGAACGATCATATACATTAATGTCTTGCCACTACAACCTGCTCAAATCTCCATAAATTAATTGTGACACCCAAAAGCTCTTTTAGTACTTCAACAACTGAAAACCATAACAGAGTATCAGAAAATTTCACAAAGCAAAAAACAAACAAACAAAAAAATGCAGATGTTTTTGAGAATGTAACATACTGTTTGCCTTTGACAGATGCTTTTATCTGCAGCTTATGGTCCGATCAAGGTACCCATTTTGTCAGTATTGTGTATTTACACTCCTACAGTAGGATAGTGCTTTTTTTGATCATATGCAATGAATTGCATGTTGAGATCAAACCAGTGTAAAACACTTTACCATTTTGTTATGCTACTATGTTACTGAGAAAGTGCACAGATTACAGCGTTACTCCCAACACTGTGTGTGTATAAGGGCTTTTTCACGGTCTCTGACTGAACTGGTGTGAAGGTGAGAGAGATAAAAGATGGAAGGCTGCTGTTACCCGGACTCTATCTGTCAGTGCTGATAAGAGACATAAGACGGCTGTGTCCATCTGAGCAGGGAGACAGAGAAAAGCGAATGTTAGAGAGCCAGAGACAAACAGAGTAAAGGAGTAAAAGTAAAAGAGTAGAATATTCCAGAAAGACTCACTGCTGTCTGATAGAAATCTGTGTAGTTGCACAGGGGGAAACAGCGGATATTGAGGCCACTCTCATTCTCATGCGTGGCTTTGGTTACTAATAAACCCATTTAGTCAACCCTTCACAATCTATACCAATTCTACACGGTCCTATCTGTGTGTATATACTATAAATGGGAGGTCAAGAGTGTGACTGTATGATGAAATGTTATGGTTTTGTTTATCTCTTTGTTAGTTTGTCTACATAGAAGAATACACAAATGATAAGAAGCCTGCACATGTCCAAACATGCTACAAAAAGTACAAATAAGATGGACAAACCATTATCTTTTTTTTACCATTACCATTTACTTAACAAGCAAAATGTACTATTTTAGCAATGATTAATAAAAAGAACTGCAACTTCAAACACATTAATGATCATATTTTTTATCAAAACATAATAAGGTTTGTTTTAAAATGATTGCTATTCATATAATAATTTAAATATTATGTTGATTATGATGATCAAGTAGTGTGTGTGTGTATATATATATATATATATATATATATATATATATATATATCACATATATCAGTATTTGATGCGTGTCATTTTTATTCATGCAGTCCGCACTCTTTACTAATTTTTCTCCTAGGTACACATGCATCGGATGGATGTGTTTAACCATTGTCACATTTAGCTTGTTTTTCAGTTCCTCGGACACAAATAGTAAGCTCTAAATGATATCTATAATCAGCTCATTACCTCATGAGAAAACATTCTATTCTCCCAGTCTAAATGTGCATTTGGATGTTCATTTACCTCAGAGCTTTTGAATGGGTCGGTCGTTTCTGTTTTTGCTGAATACAAACAGATGCTAATTATATTTTCACAAATAGAACTTCTCATCCAATGCCAGTTCATCAATCTCTGGTGCTAGATGTACATTTGTGTCTTCGTCTATGTTTTTAAATGCCATTCTTCCAAAACGTAGACAACAGTGTGATGCAGGATGCATGGTAATGCAAGGTGTAGCTCTCCACCATAATCCATCTCATACTCTGTGAGAAGTCTGCACACACGCAGAGGCGCAGCGGAAGGGAGTGGAAAAAAATTGCTTATTCCAAAATGTTCAGCCGTTAATGAACGAGATATAGCTATGCTTGCAGAAAAGCCGGCCCAAAATTATTCTTAGGTATTAGCGTAGCGTTGTAGTTGCTTATCCATACATCTTGTTCTCGAAAGGCGCATTCGTAGAATCATAAATAGAAAAATAAAATGACGATGCACATTGTTTTTTTTCCCCCAGGCCTTTCCAAGAGTTCACCAAGATGAGCTACCAAATACAGTGGCGTTAGCCTCAGCTAATGCTAACCAGGCCTCGGAAATCAACAGCATGCAACTTGCCAACAGGCAAAGAGATGGAAATCTGATCAGAGATAGCCAGCATAATCAGCAACTCCCAGAGAGGATCTTTTCAAACGGAGATTATTTCACACTTCTAGAAGAGCAACAATGAAGACAGGTGGTGGAAGATAAGTGGCCAATTGACCACGGTTTTAAATCATGAAGTGAACGTACCGAGCATCATCACATTTCGATAAGCCGCAGGCCAGTTCGCCTCTCCGCTGTGCCAGAACCTCAAGGGAGACACTAGACTCCAAACGAATAGCCTGTCACTTCTATAATAACCTGAAATAAGTAGCAGATTGGTTAAAACAGCATTAGCGCCTGAACACTTCAGATTAGGTGCAATATTGCCTTTGTCCTCACACCATTTATGGCCATTTTAACTCATTTGTTAGTATAAATCAAGCCAATAGTCCTTTGGGCATAGAAGCTCTGGGCAAGGAATCATAATTTCCACATCTCCATTTTTTTTTCCTCATCTCTCCAATTTATTTTTCTCCTTTTAGCCACTTGCTGTCAATACAACAGCAGATAATATATAATTTATACATGGACTGCATCTAAAAACATGTAAGTAGCATATCCACAGTTGTAGAAACACAACAGTTCTTAAGAAAATTGTTATATTACATTTATAGGTGCATTAGTACCTTTAAGAATTTGATATAGCTTATAATCTAAAAAAATTATTGACAATAATTAAAATAGATCCAAGGCATACATGTAGAGTGACAATTGTAGTCACAAATATAGTTTATTTGTAAAGCTTTAATGCTGCTTTATGTTAGTGGTAGGGTTTAGGTTACTGTATACATTGTATAGGCAAAATTACAGAATCCATGAGTAGAAATCAAAGAGAACAGAAATAAACTTTGGCACCATAAAATCACAGTAGGGCCATTTTGGAGAGCATCTGCTGGATGCACATGGTGTACACTTTTCTGTGTTAACAATGCAAAGAAATTTCTATGTGTATTTATGCTTTTATTTGTACAAAAATAGTATTTTCAGTAAAAAAAAAATAATGCATAGTTTCATAATGGCAGTTGCACTATTCTGATGATATCTTTTATACTTTTCTGGACCTTGACAGAGTCCATTACTTGGCACAAGTCTTTCAGTTTTCTTCCAAAATATCCTAAATTGTGTTCCGAAGACAAACAAAGCTTTTACGGGTTTGGAACAACACCCTCCATTTGAGGAGGAGTCTTTCTGCCATGCACGTTGGCCACAATTATTTGCACCCGTACAAATTCTGTGTAGAACATAATATAAGAATTTTGTGAATTTCTTTTAATTAAAGATCAAAATAATAAGCAATGCAGATTTAATTACACAGCCACATACAATACATAGCTAATCTCCTTTTGTTTTTCACAGAAAAGGAACATGCTTTGAGTATATGAGTTTGAGTAAAAAGGAAAAAAACATACCACTAAGTTTTTTGTTTTTTTGATGGACTACTCTTTTATCACATCATAAAATGCCTCATCGTATAACATAATAGCTGGAAACAAGTTGAGTTTCAGACTGGAAGTCTCCCAACATGCCAAATCAGGAGCCAAACTCAAATATGACTGACCCTTCCAGCAGCACAAGAATATTTTTTTACTAACGACCAGAGCCATTCGGGTATTAAATATGTATGCTTTAGAACATAGCTCCAAACTAGATTTGGACTCATTTGCAAAACTCATTTGACTTGCTTCAGTAGCTCAACCGTTTGGACTTTCTTTTGCCTTTTTCACTCTATAGAAAAGTTTGGAATGAGTAGATGTTGAGAAAAAAAGGGTTGAGAAACTCTGGGTGAATTCAGCGCCAGCACCCTATGAGTCCATGTAATGAGCTGCAGTTTCCAGAGCACCATCACAACAAGAGGTAAATAGCATAATTTGGATTGGACATAATGCAAGTCTAAGTCTATTCTGTGGCAAATGGCCACACACAGTAAAAGTAAAGGAGAGTGAACAGAAAGGAGATGGAGGATGAAGGACAAGAGACTGCTTACGCTGGATCTGACAAGAGAATGGTACAGAAAAAACACAAAGAAGAGACAAGCAGCATGTCTAAAGCTCAGCAGGAGATGGGCTGTAATTTCAGTCCTCTCTTTTTGTTTTAATAGACCTGTAATCAGTCTAAATCCAGCGCTGTCTCTCTGCAGGCATCCCGCGGACCATGTTTGTGCACACACTTCCGTCCGTTTGCCTTTGTGTTGTGTAGGACTATAGGACGCCATGGTTATGTTTGGGCACAACAGGATGTAACTGCACTAATTTTCTCTCCGTTTCGTTTTTCAAATGGTCTGCAGTTTGGTACCTTACTGTGTATGTTTTGCTCCTTCCCCTCTTTTTCTTTGTCTGTTCTCCTTCTCTCATCATTGGTGGATATATTAAGGGTAATAAATAGGGTGCCTATCACACTGAAGGTCTTTCACTGCTAAAGGCACCAAGTCTCTCACTTTCTCTGTTAATGATATTGTAATAATTAGATTACTGTATTTACACCGTTTTTCTATTAATGTTGGGGCAAATTAAACTGCAACATTTTTCAATATTTATCTGTTACTTCTAAAAAAAAAGAACAAGATTTGAGATAATAACATGCTTGTAACTCAAGTAAAAAATACACAGTGTGGAATACCTATAAATATAAATTTTATTTCAGAATTGATTTCAAATGAATTCAAAAGTTCTTATCTGAGAAATTGTAAGGATATTAAGCTCGACATAGTACATTTCATTCTTCACTAATATGGGTACTATAAGTAAGATTAGCAACAAAGCAAATATTTATTTACTATGTTTTCACATGCTCTTTCAAATAAAAATGTTTAATTCATAAAAGAAATTTAGATTTTTGTAATAAAGGATATGAAGTTTTATGAATTCTTTATGAAGAAATGGCTGTTTCAGCTAAAATGGTCTGCATACACACATACACACACACTTGTAGACAAAATTTGAGGGTGAAAATAGGTTTATTGGCCAAGCACTGTACCCATACAAAATCTTAACACTCTTTAAAAAAATGCATTGCAGACAGTACGTCAGGAAAACACGCAAATAAATTAAACAGAGAGACAGGAAAAGAAAAGAGAAAGGAATGATGAAAAAAGATGTCAGGGCTGCACACACACACATATTTACAAAGAAATTAAGGGTGAAAATAAGATATGTATCCATACAAAATATAAACAGTGTTTAAAAAGATACAAGCATAAGCATACATGCACACAAAAAATCCAATGCACAAATACACACACCTATACAACATGATTAGTTAATTTTCAATTGCATTGTTTAATTGAATATTAATTCAGCTTTCTTTTTAATTAAATACATGTATTGTGTTGATATGGCACACTAAAGATAATATAAAGAGTAATGGACAAATAGCCTCAATATACTGTTGATCTAAGCTAACTTGATCTGTTTTTTTCCTTTACAGGAACCACGAGCTGCATCACCATGCTTTGGGAATGCCTGCGTTAACACTCTCTGAATCTGCTGTTGCATCTATGCAATGGAAGGGCATGATGTCATAAGCGGGTGTCAGAGACCAGAAAGCATAGAAGCATGTGCGGGAAAGCTGGCATCGGCCTTCTGTCATTCAGAACGTGCTCTCTGTGTGTCTGTTTCAATTTTGTGTCCTGTGCATCTTATTTATGGCTGTATGTCCCATACAATTAAAGTTTGATATGGATAGCAAAGGCAAGGCAAAGACAACTGCAAACGTTACATCACGCCGCTGTGTAGAGATACATACGCTCTGTGTAGCTTATCTTGGAGCATTGCGAGTGTTTTCACGCTCGCTATGCTCTGCTCCCGGAAGGCTTTCTTCTCGAGGGAAGGAGCCTTCACCAACATTACCCACATAACTAGTCTCGCTGCCACCAAGGTGGAGTGTCGGCTGCACTCAAAGGGATTGCAGAGGGATCTGATAGAGGAGATTGAGATGGCTGATAAATCCCTATCTCAATTGGCCCGATATGAGTAGTAAGGCAATGTTGAACAGAGTTGAACAGATCCTCTCAAGCTCAACATCACCTCTGAAGGCTCCTCCTTTGCCCCCCAAGGCCTTCCAGTTTTCCTGACTGCTTTCCAGCTCAGGGGGCTGCTGGGCGGAGCAGCCCTCGATGAGTACCAGCTCCTTATATCGAGAGGTTCATAAGGAGAGAGTCTGCAATTTTACGCGGCGCCGTTCTGGGCCTGGGTGGAGCGGACTCCAGCAATCTCTCAGTCTCTTCTGTCCGGGAACATAGCGGAGCTGAAAGACGTTTCTATAGTTTGAAAGGTCCCTGAGAGAGCCCCTAGAGCAGCAAGATCGGCCATCCTCTGCTGGTGCGTCGTTCCAGGGCACTGATCTAGTCAATATGGGAACACTAGAAGCCAGTCTCGAGAGAATGGTTCCCTTGACATTGGCTAATGTCAATTGCATCTCAATGGGTCCTACACACTGTAGAGAAGGGGTATCGAATTCAGTGTTTTCCTCCACAGAGTTTTAGAGGTGTGAATATCCGGTTTTCCTCAACAGAGTTTCAGTGGTGTGATTTTCACTCTGTGGACCACGAACAGGCTCTGGTGATGGAACAGGAATTAAATACTCTCCTGAGGATGGATACCATCGAAGTGGACCCACTAAGCAGGGTCCAGTTTTTACAGCCGGTACTTCGTATTTCCACAGAAGGATGGGGGGTTGCGTCTGATATTACTAAGCCGCTCAGTCAATCAGCTGAAGTTCAACATGCTCACGCTGAGGCAATCGTGACACAAATCAGGTTAGTACAGTTCTGGAGTATTTGCAGGCTAGATTCTCTGCGGGGGTATCCCACTCCTCATTGAAGGTACATGTGGTAGCATTATCGGCTTGCCGCTCACCATTTGATGGAAAGACGCAAACACCCCCTGGTGATTCACTTCATCTGTGGTGCACAGGGAATGAGGCCACCAGTATGATCTCATGTCCTTACGTGGGTCCTGCCGGTGGTGTTAGAGGCTCTCTGTAAACAACCTTTTCTGATTGCAATCTCACCCTCAGGA
This sequence comes from Puntigrus tetrazona, assembly GCF_018831695.1. Classification (NCBI taxonomy): domain Eukaryota; kingdom Metazoa; phylum Chordata; class Actinopteri; order Cypriniformes; family Cyprinidae; genus Puntigrus; species Puntigrus tetrazona. Next base: position 9,391,017 of record NC_056699.1, read on the forward strand.
CTGAATTCCTGTTAGAGATCACTTTTCTAAAGAGAGAAAGTGACCTTCAGGCCCTGTCAGTGGGCCCAAACTCGCAAAAGCATTCTGTAATCCTTGAGCAGGTTACACTTCCAAGGTCCCCACCACTGCACCACAACCCATCATGTTACAGGTGTTCCATCATCCTCCCTTTTGGGATCCAGACCAGAAGAAGCTTGATGTGTCCAGTGTGAGCACTGCCCGGAGTGTCCACAGAGTAGCCTTGTGAAGAAAGTCTGCTGGCGTACTTTTGAGACAATCATGACTTGTTATGAGTTCCCTCCGCTGTGGGGTGCCAGGGCTTACACTGCAAGAAGTATGGCAGCCTCCAAGGCCTTCTCTCAAACGCTGTGGGGTGGTCAAACCTTTCTACCTTTATCCGATTTTAAGGGCCTAGATATTGGTACTATCCATGGTTCTTCAGTCCTTTCGTCCTAATTGTTTATGTTAATACATACACACAGGGCAGGGAATCCTTGCAGCATGGGCATGTTGTTAGCAAGGAACCATGGTTATATTCATATTCTGGAGACATTCTCATTTTATATTAGCCCATTTTAGCTAAACACCTGGCCCATTTTACATGAGTGTTGTGCCGTGGCCCAAGAAGGAACCTGTTGGTACTTTAATAAACTTTAATAAAAAACTTTAATAAAAAAAATAAAAAAATAAGAAAATATGTATTTCTTGTTTTGTTGAGTGTATGTGATGTGTAAATATTTTACAAAAGTGCAGCATTGTGTGCACTAAAAATGTCAGTGACTGACCCTTAATTAAATATAAACTGAAAAATATAAACTGTCACTAACTTCACTGAAACAATGAATATTATTTTTTTTATGTCTGTTTGTTATTATTTATTTTTAATGGTTAAGTGAACTACCACAGATAATATCGATGACACAGCTTTTAAGATACACCATTACTTAATTAATTTGGGGAAACAAATTAATTCAATGTATCAGGCTTTACAGTGAATGGCACTCTGATTAATCAGCTTATATTATAATACAGTAAATGCACTCTGCTGTTGACTCATTGTACATTATGTGACCTTTTAAGAACAGAGCAATTTTACTCTCAGGGTCCTATATGTATGTGAATAATACCCATGCCAGGACATGCCAAGTCATGTGGCCAGACAGTGATTAATTAGAGTAGTGACTGCTGTTTATGAGTGCTAGTGCTAGCATGAGCACTAGCCTGTTTATGGAAGTGCAAAGATAAAGTATTCACATAATATTTACCTAAATGTGCATCAGGGTTCTCAACAGGCAACAGTCAGCTTTGTGTTTTCAGTCTCAGCTATGAAATAACTATTTAGGTGGTCATAATTTGCTTGAGGATTGCAAGCCTATCACATTAATGATGCTAAATAAGAAAATAGTGACCTCTATGTAAAAAAAAAACAAAAAAGAAAAAAAAAACGCTGACATAAATGGCCATTTTCATGAAATAATGAATTTGCTTGACATTTTGTGGAGTTTTTACATTTAATTGGAAAAGGTTTTTGCCTTCAAGAAATTTTCCCACTCCCAAAGCACCAGAGCTGTAATCACTATAGGTGAGTGCACTGACCCCACTAATTCATATTAAGGGACAACAAATATGGGTTATGGGTTCAATGACTAATTACCAAATCATAAATATGTGGATATAGCATTTCAAAAGGTTATTTACGGCTGTCAACCTGAAATCCAACCCTAGCATTACATTATTTCAACCCCATATAAGTAAGTTTAAAATGTATGTTTAATAATGTCTTTCGCTAGGAAATGTCATCACACCACAACAGATTCTAGGTAGTTAGTATTTTTATGTTTAGTGGCAAAAACAACATTTTTGCTTCAAAGAAAGTTTGAAGGGATTTGATTTCAGTTTAATACGTCCTTTCGTGATGAAGTGGTGAGCCTGCAAGCACTGCCCACGAAGGAGGCAGATCCAGCTTTAGCGTTGCTGTGTCCCGACAGAGCATTACGCATATACGTGGGCCACACCCAGAGCTTCAGAAGCTCTGAGCAGCTTTTTGTCTGCCATGGATGTCAGCAGAAAGGGAAGGCTGTCTCCAAGCAGAGGTTAACCCACTGGATAGTGGATGCCATCACATTGGTATACCAGGCCCAAGGTGAACCTTTCCCCCTAGAAGTGAGAGCTCACTCCACCCGGAGTTTTGCCTCCTCTTTTGCACTGGTGCACGGTGGCTCTCTGGCAGACATCTGCAGAAGTACAGGCCGGGGTGACACCAAATACCTTTGCAAGGTATTACAGTCTTTGCATAGAGCCAGTTGCTTTCCGTGTGTTGGGTAACAGGTAATTGGTGGGAAGAACTGGCCGGTGTCACACTTGCTGCACCATTCCCCCTCACCCGGGGAGCGTTGTATTTCCCCATCCAGTAAGTTCTCCGATTGGTATAACCTATGGAGCAGTCTGACGCCAGGCCTAGTATTAGCGTAGCTTGCCCGAATCCGGTCATTCCCTGTACGTACTGGGCTAGGTGTCCATATAGCTGACTGTCCATGGAGATCCTATATGTGTATCTACCATGGTAAAGTTTCCCGTGTCTCCCCTTGACAGGCTCTCTGTCTGTCTCTGTTTCCAGTCATTCCTCTCTGCTCTGGCATAGGACCTGCCACAGAGATAGAGTGTATGCTTACTTCCCCATTCTGAGGTCAGTGCATACTAGTTTCCACATGTTACCCCTTGGTCAGGATGTGGTCTCCATAGTGTCATTCTCAGGAAGTCTGCTTCCCCATTGTTCAGCCACCTGTCGACAAATAGAGAGGTTAGCATCCTCTTGAAAGGTTGGAAGTCCTTCCGTTAAAGTCTTTCTAATTCAGAAACAGTAGGTTCGGCTTCTCCAGTAATCATGTACTCACCTCTGGTCCCCTTTTGGCACCAAGGTCAGTGTATTGCTCTGGGGCGATGGGATGGGTGCTACCTCTGTATGGTATTAGTCTGGCACGACCTTCTTGCCAACTGCTGCAGTGCTATTCGGTAGTAACAAGTTTAGGTTATGGTGTTTTCCATTGTGTTTTCCATTGTAGTCTTTTGTCACAACATAACTCGTAGTGACCGACAGATAGGGAAGGAAGAATGACCCATCTGTTTTCTGTTATTTTACAGACCAATATACTGATATGAAGAACCTATAATAATATAATATCAAGAGTGTTTTGAGAATTATATAGTCAACTTAAGAACCATAATCTGATAAAAATGGTTCTTGATAAGAAGGCGGCTATTTGCCGAACCAAAGAACCATTGAAGAACCATTATTTTTACAACAGTGCAAAGTCTGCTCCGATTCATTATAGATGCTCACAGATGGCTCGTTAATATAATAGGAACCAAAAAACATGAGAACAGAATGGCCTAGAGCATTACAGAGGAAAAGAGAGAGCAAATACTTCCTCTAACACCCATAGGATGTTTTATATATAGGATGTGCTTTTGGAGCGTCAGAGAGATAATATTATCTGGACTCAGCATGTTTCACCACCTCAGCTGATGTTGGATAGTGATATAGAGGCTTGTATACACCTGTTAAACTGCAAGCCAGTCGATACCCAAATAATAGGAATTTGCTTTCACAAAAGAACTAACCTTATGGGGACACAAAAGGTGATTCAACACAGAAGAGCAGCTCTCCACCAAAACAGATGAATGTGCTATGCATTATTCATTCCATTAAATGGCATCTTGTTTAAAAAATGCAGGGTGAGAAATCTGAACATTATATCTTATTGCTCTGACAACAGCATTGTGTAAGAATGACACTGCCTGGATCGCATTGACTGTGAATGTTTACAAAAGATTATGGGGGATTGTATGGAATATTCAGAAATGTGTGTGTGTCATAAGACAAACAACAAAAAAACTAATTAAGTTGATTTTCAGCATCCTTGGCTTTCTGTGTGCATTTAAGCACACATGCATGCAGTCAGAATCTTTTCTCATATTTGTTTTCAGACAAAATCCTCCTCAAATGGACTAATCCTATATGAACTAATCCAAGACCTTCTCACAATCTCAAAGCTGGGTGCTTGCAGCCAAAATTAGCTGGGCATGCAAATGCATGGTCTAGAGTGGACTATATGGTGCAGGGAAACAAGCTACCCATAGAAGAGGGGATATTTTACTATGAATCAGATAATTTTAGCTGAAAAATCATCTAGTCGGTCATGCAAGATGGTTAAGGTTATTTGCAATCTCAACTACCTGCAGATTACCAAAACTGCATTTATAATAATAATAATAATAAAAATAATAATTATAAACAATAAGCTGCAAGCAGGTTTCTGCTTCTTTTGCTCCCAGATCAGAATGAACCTAAAATGTGTTCTTTTATTATTGCTTGGATTGGACAAAATGCTGCATTTTTTTATTTTTTTTTAACACATCACATATTTCTATTGATTTTCAACTGGCTCTGGATGCATCGTTGCATCCCTATTATATATCAAATATAATAAAGAGACGGTCCATCTTCCTTCTGCAAAGCACAAAAGCAAATATGATAGAATTTAGAAATAATTAGACAAGTTGGCTGAAGGCAGAAAAAAGCAGGACATTAATTAAAGGAAGAAATTCACAGAATTTCAGACAATGGCTGCATTCAAATTCTTGTACTTTGATAATATGCATGGAATTCATTAAGAAACTTATTGAACCCAAAACTGTCCTACCAGACAAAATGATCTTCAAGTTGATGAGACTGGTTACATGTTTGTGAAGACATTTCTCATCAACTTGAAGATCATTTTGTCTGGTCAAACTTTCCTATTTACAGTATGTTTTGCAACAGTGTTAAGCAATGTAGCCAATAACAGACATATCTGATGAGTTCTTTAACACAATGGCCAATCAAAGTTTGTGAGTATCCACTCACTGCTCGAAGTTTTATTTCAGACCTCTGATTAAAACAAAGTGATGACATGATGTAAATAAGAGATTCAATGTGGAAATTCATTGACTATAACAGAACTTTGATTGCAATAAACTGACAAATTCTAGTTTTTAGTGATTATAAGGGGAGCACTTTCTGTGCACTTTATGCTGTAATCAATTAAAAATTAAGAAAATTTTTATCCATCATTAATCCAATTGTTAATCCAAGATTGCGAACTGTCATTGTGTAGCATTTACAGTACTTCAGTAAAGTGAGTGAAAGCAGAGCAGGTCCAGTTGTGATTGAGTGGATATGAGAGAGTTTTATTTAGATCATTCTAAATCATGAAGAAATTATTTCATGGGGAAAAAAGATGTCATTGACATCTTTCAGCTAATGCTGTTTAACTGTTCATATGGTATGCACTAAGACCAGCTGCAGCATCAGTAAAAATGAAAGACTCACATAAATGTCAAAATTTTTATTAAATGTTTAAAAACTTCTTTAAAAGTGTTACAGCACCAAGTAAATTCTAGACTTTGGGCGTTCAGATTTAAGATTCAACCAAAGCGCTGTAGCTGACATAAATTACATAATCGCAAAAGAAATTCTGCAGCATCTCTGCTGTTGACACCTGTTTGATCACAGGCCGTGGAAATACAGCACAATACCTCCTACAGACTAAGCTCAAGATCTCTTTTCCTCTGTCTTTCATCTAGGATGAGAGAAGTTCCGGATGGGATCGCTGTTCCCGCTGCAGGAAAAACTGATATCCATTTTCATTGGTATAAAGGCCCCTGAGGAATGCAGGCCTGTTCTTGGTGGACTCACTTGAGTAGAAGGGTGAAAGCAAACCATTTTTTTCTCTGTATGTGTCAATCTCTTTGGTTGTGCATTTCACAAGACAGGACGATGAGAAAAATGAAAGTTCTGAAGTCTGAGCCTGCGTAATGGCTGTCAAAGCACACACACATATACACACGTTAAAGCATTGATCAAAGGTGAAAAAACTTGACATGAAGCAGACTTTAATGTGCACTTGATCCCTGAAGCACTTCTATCCATGTAAGCTATATTTCATAAGACTTTTTTTTTCTGAAAAGACACTAAAGGTTAAAATGGTGGTCGTAAAAACTGATTATATTATAAATGCATTAAAGGACTGGTTAGACAAAAATATAATGACTTTCATTCTTTTTTAAACCTTCAAACATGCACGTGAAACCAAAAGAGATTTAGCAGAATGTCTGAGCTGCTCTTTTCAATACAGTGAAAATCTGGGGGGTGGGGACTGTCAAGCTCAAAATTAGTATGAAATGAATTGTCAGAAAACCCCCATTACCATGTAACATAACTTCAGGATCTGCTAAATCAGAATCTGTGAATGGGTGCTATAAGAATGAGGTTTTAAACAGCTGACAACACACACACACACACACACACACACCAGTCTACCAGATAATGTGATTTGAAGGTAAAAAATAAATAAATAAATACATCTAACTGGAAACAAATCATTACAACATTTTTAAAGTCTAATATCACTTTCTTAAAAAGTTACAAAATCACCGTTAATCAAATGTGTTCTAAATACACTAACATTCATACATCAATATTTTATGAATCTCAAATGATTTGCAAAAGTTACAATGTCTATGCAAACTTATGAAAATGTGCATGTGCTTGGACTATACTTTAGATACATATTCCTATGAATAATAATGAGATCATGTTGGGTATTTTTTATATGTGGCATTGTTCCATCACTTTGTCCCCAGTGGCTGGAATTTATAATGTGCTATATGTTCCTGCCTGGTGATATGGATCTTCTGCTGAAAATATAAAATATGAATTCATGCATCATTAGCCTAATCCTGAAAGCATTTTAGCCGTATTGCATTCAATGGCCACCATTAAATCTTTAATAAAAGATCTGGAAGGTTATATAAAAACAGTAATAAATCATTTTTTCAAAACAGTGTGTGTGTGTGTGTGTGTGTGTGTGTGTGTGTGTGTGTATCTTTTCCAGCTTGGTAAACATTAATCATTAACTTCAGCATATGGTTGATGTTGATCCAAACCACTGAATCAAATGGACAACCATTCCCTAAACATGGACACACACACAAACACACACACACACACACACACACACACACACACACACACACACACACACACATATGCATGCATACAGAATATAATAAGTAAAGCTAAACAATGGACACCAAACAACATTAATGGAAGCGCAAATCAGTATGCACACAGACTTGTGGTGAACAAAGAAAGCAGAGCTTCACTGTGAAATATTTAAATAGTGAAAGATTCCTGGTGCATAGCTGTAACCCTAATCTTAAATGAAAAAAAAAACATCAAAGAGGAAATTCTAAATCAAGCCTATTTACACCATGAGTAAAAGCTCACAATGAACATGTCAACATAAAATCAAAACGGGGCCTTGTTTACTTCCTTCATTCGCATTCATGGTCTATTCCTTGTCACATTATTCTAAATTTCAAAATAGTTTTTGTCTTTGTAATATGTAATAAGTTTCTTTCTCTCTATATTTAGATATTTCTTCTTGATCTAAAATGCAATTTTAACTTGCATGATCTAATAGTTTAATTATATTTTTGTTAACTATTATTTTAAAACTTTTCACAGATATTGTCACATTATGAAAGCACATGGAGGCTTATTTATATAGGTTGATTTTTATTTCTTTGTCTGGGGAAAATAACTTATGAGATAATGAGTTTTGGTTTGTGTGCCTTGAACCATTGTATTACAGCTACACACCTGCTGGTGTTATTTATATTAGGTTCTGCATAATTAAAATGTGAGAATCTTGGCAGGTCAATTCTTTAACAAGTTAACATTCATCTTATTGGATAAATTTAGGTGAAAAAGAACGTATCTATAAAGAAGAAAAATAGGTCACATTAGTTTAAACTTTGCGATTTAATCTCCAGTAGTAAAGGTAAAACCTTTTCCTAGAATTTTTCAAGACATTCTCAAAGCTTGGCATTGAATTACAGGCATTAAATTGATAATTGCGCTATTGAAATGAAATGAACAGGTCAAAGCAATTTGCATGAAGAGCCTAGTGATTAGGTGTTTACAGCTACATAATTATTCACTTTCATTAACATCTGACTTCTTTTCATTTTTGAACTGTGAATGAAAAACGGTTATCGATGTAACAGCATAAGTTTGTAAAAAAAAAAACTCATATGAACTTTTGGGAACAGGTTGGAGCAGGTCTAATTCATTATTTGTTCTTTTGAGGAGAAACAAGTTGTTTCAAAGGACTGTTCTCCAAGCTGAATGAACCAATCAGAAATTTGATTTGATATAGAATGTTGCACGCTGACTGATAGAAACGGCACAAAGGCGTGAATCAATACTGAAATAAACGGTGAGAGATTTATTCTGCTTTTATTACTCAGGCTTCTGAATCACACTTTGTTCCACTTATCTAAGTGTTCACATGTCTCTTTGATCTCTCTCTCTCTCCTTTGCTCCTCTCTCGGAAAGGCAAGAGCTGTGAGTAAATTCAGTCCGGGTATGCAGCATACCTGCTCTTCAGATTGATTTAAAACCATAAGGGCTCGTCAAGTATTGCAGCTTAATAATGCAGATAATCCAACAGGGACTGCAGGTCTAGAGACCGTTGCTTTTAAATGGGCTACTTAAAACAGCATTTTATGAATAACAAATCCTCCAAATAATAAGCCTCCATCCCCTGTTATTCCTTTTTTAAACCCCAAAGGTACATGTAAAATAACAGAGCTATTTTCTAGTCAAAGCGTCCTAGACATTGCGTGCACTAACAACCACCCTTGCATAACCTCTAAGATCCCTTGCTTAATAAAAGAAAGTGAGAGAGAGAAGAGAGCGGACACACAATAGTGAAGTTGAAAGAGAGGGAAAGGAAATGAAAAGAATGAAGGGTGTGGAGGTTTTGTCTTTAGTACTGGTAATTAGAAACAGGGGGTAATGAACCAGCATCACATCAGAAACACAGATTAACTCATTTACCGTCAGGTTATGTGGCCCCAGTGTTGAAGAGCTATTTCCATTGGAGTTTAGGTTGATAATAAACATGTAGCACCATAATAGAGTTCATTTAGCCTTCCATAACTCAATCACGGCAGTAAGGCGAGACAAGGAAACTCATTACAGTATAGCCCTCAGTGAGATCCATGGGTGGAAGTGGGCAGAGATGGATGGTGAGGTTATCAGACCAAGAAAGCTAGGGTTAAAAATCGCCACGAAACCCTTAAAGGGACTGCAGCCAAAACTGAAAATTATGATGTAGTCATTTTTTTTACCTCTACAACATTTCATATCTGTATGATATGTAACACAAAAAGATGACACTTTATTTTAAGCTCCAATTTTCACTATTAACTAGCTGCTTGTCAGCATGGTTATTATATTTACAGTTTATTATGTACATAGTAATGCCTTTATCTGCATGACCATATTTTAGATCCCTTAACCCTACCCCATACCTAAACTTAAAAACTACTAATCGTTAACAAGCAGAAAATTAGGAGTTAACTGAGGGAAAACTCTTAAAAGTGAACACACATTCTCTATTCTAAAGTGTTACCAAAAGAGATGTTTAGCAGAATGTCCGAGCTGCTCTTTTTTTATAAAGTGAATTACATACTATTTTAAAGTAATGTTAAATAATTGTACTTTGGAATGGAACATGTCTCCTAAACACATCTTAGAGAAATAGTTCACTTAAAAAATTATTTGGTGAACATTTACTCTCAGTTTACCCTTAGGCTGTCTGAGATGTAGCTGAGTTTGTTTCTTCATCTGAACAGATTTGGAGAAATGTATAATTACATCACCAGCTCCCCAATGGATCCTCGCTGAATGGGTGCTGTCAGAATGAGTTCAAACAACTGAAAAAAACATGATAATAACCCAAAAGTGTGATGTAATGTAACCTCAAAGAGTTACTTGTGGCTAAAATACTGATCATCTGTTTATAATATTAATTTCTCTATTGAAAAAGCTGATTATGTTACTTTGTGAATTTAAAGTAATTGCCAAATTGACTTATGCACTATATTCTGGATCTTCTAAAGAGAAGCTAGGACATTACAGTAGAAGAATCTCCTTTTGTTTTTCACAGAACAAAGAAAGTCAAACCCTTTTTAAAAGACATGAGGGGAAGTAAATGATGACAGAACTTCCAATTTTGGGTGAACCTTTCTTTCTCTGTTCATCAGAAAGAAATATGTCCTGAGGGAGATCGCATGTCACACGAGTGTCTTCGTCAATGGTGCATGATGAAAGACAAATGAAGGTTTGATCATCATTATTCAAAATCTCCTTTCACTTCCTCGTGGAAGTCCCCACCCCCTCATCAACCCCCAGCGCAATAACCCTCCAGGAGCCCTTGATCCCCACGACTAGAAATCATAAGGGCAATTTCAGGGACAGCAGATCATAATTCAATTTCCCCACATCCTGCTTGATGCGGAGGTCGATGCATTCAATTAGGTGATGACAAAAATTGCAGTCACTCCAGAGGGTAAGTCACGTACCTCGGGAAATAAAAAGCAACAACATCAACAGGTCAGTCGACCAGACTGAGGAATAGCTAAAAAAGAACGCCAGAGTTCTGCACCAGCTGAGCTGAAGGCATTGAGCAGCACTGCACCGTGTTTACAGGACAGCACTGGGTTCATTCAAATGTAATTGAAAAACATGGGAATGGATTTTAGAAATAAATGCTGTTTGTAGGCATAATGCGGACAAGGTCTTGTTTGGCTCATGGCGAATGTGAGAATTCTCTCACTTGAATAAATTGAATGCACATGCTCTCTGTCAGAGAAGTGGATGGACACAAACTCTATCATAGTACTGTAACCATAAAACACATGGTAGCTAGCTTGGCGGGAATTACTTTTTATAGGCCAATGCTTTATACTAGTGACACTAAATCAAATGTTTTATAAGCATTTTGACAAGGCAGTTGAATGATGACAGGTAGAGCAAATAGGAGTCGAAGATACATCTGAATTACAATATATAATTCAATATAAAATTATGTGCAGGTCTATATTTTTAATGTAATGAGGTGTCGTAACATTAAATAAAATCAGATTGAACAAATTCCCTGAAAATGAAGAAACTAAACGATAACGACAATAATTGAAATGTATGCCTACTTCATAGAATGATTAAATAATATAAAATCTGTGAGTTATAATTATTAAATTAAAATAGCAACAATTCAAAGGATTGAAAAAAATGATTGAGATTTAGTAAAAAACAAAAAACAATATTATACTATACACATACACACAGATATCAAATACATAAAATGATATAAAAAAAGATTAAGACGACCAACTTAAGCACAGGTAATTGTAGGGATTCATGTCATATTAAATATGAATGCGTATGAGATGTACATTTTTAGAAGAAGAAGAAGTAGAAGCCATAATGATGACAAGATCACACAGGTCACAAAATGACTCGAGGGACCATGTTTTACTGTATTTTGTGTTCATTAAATATCAGCAGGTAGGAGTGATGTTCAGTCTTGATTACAGAAGTCATTTACATCACTTTCTTCTTCTGAGCTTAAATAATTAAGTAGCTGTGGTTACACAGAAAGAACAGGAGAAAAAGCAGGGCAAGCCAAAAAATGGCAAAGCAGTATCATCTATTTATACAATCCCCATGTCAGGACGGTGGTGGAAATGATCAAAGGCTATACATAACTTCCTTCTGGACGTGAGAATCCAACAGAGATTTGAAACTGCACCATTTCTAAAGACAGAGCAGTCATCGAGTTCGCTGAGCTCTAAACTTTTAGCTTTTCACTTTTTATGTCAAGAACAAAAGCAAGGGAGAGCTGATTTAAATAAGGATATTAAACACGCTGAAAGTGTCGGTCTGTAGCATATGGCAGTGTCATGCTGGGCACATAAAAACGCTGTCTGGTATTGAGCCTCTGATCTTTCAACCTGAGGCTAAGATCTTCCTAATGGACCAAAAACTTCTGAGGATTCTATGATGCCATTAGATCCATTACTTCTTCATGTGTAGGGAGTGTTTAACAAATAGTAGAGCAGTTAAAAAGAAGACTGTGTGTTTTGACTGTGTATCAGCATGATGTGATTCAGTCATTGGCTTTCATACAGAATTTAGATAAACGGTACTCTAATACCGAGTGACTTAAATTTTAGACACAATATTTCCAGTGACTTGACTTTCACCAAAAAAAAGCACATCAAAACTGAGGCAACATCAAGTAGGCCTTTCATTCCTAAATTAGCCTATTTGTTTTTAATAAATTGGTTGAACGAATGTCTCAGGAACTCACTTGTTTTCTTTTGTGTTCCTAATTGATTCAATTGTTAGAATAAAATTGGTTGAATTATTGATTCATCTAAACGAATCATTGTTTTTGAACAAACCGGTTGAATGAATGGCTCAATGTATAAAATAGTATTGTACAATTGCAATAGAATACTGTTTATATATGCTGTTGATTCGGTTTATAGCACCTTTATACATTCTATAAAGCATAAAAAACCTTTAAGCATAATGTTTAGCAACAAAAAAATAAAATGACATCACCATCACTTACCATAAGGTCTTCTCATATGTATTTATTAAAATAGTTAAAAGTCCCAATGCTGTTGTAAAGTACGCTGAATAACAAGCAGCTAACCCTAAAACAAGCTCCAAAACTAATTAATATGAATATATATTTAACTTTAGAATTACATCTTAATAAAGATATCTTTAAAAAATATGTAACCCAATTAATAAATAAATAGGGAAGTTAATGCACAGTTAACACCAAAATAATTTGGACACACTCGGTATCTTTGCACTGCACAGTAAATCATATTAAACTAATGTAATATATTTGAAAGAAAGTATGAGTATACCGTTTTACAGAGGACAAAAAATATTTTACAAAGTGAAGCACATAAAGCTTTTAAAACAATCAATATGGTGTTCAAAATGAAGACAAACGTTAAATGGGCGGTCGTGCTAGACATAATGTTCCATTTTTTCCACTCATTCAAATAAGAACGCTGCAGAATAGAAGCAAAATTTAATCTCTGGATGCATACGGAGGTTCAGGCTTCTTGAACTTTGACCTGTAAAATTACACTGAAGAACATTTCTAAACATTTCTAACATTTCTAGACATTTCTAAGTTTCACAGTATGGAGAGCGCACAGATGCCTGTATATATAAGTCCACAGATATTTGTGTAGATTTTGGGTTAATATATGTTCTCACATATGAATATTACAGGGCTTTAGGAACAAAGGGGAACTCGATAGGCTTCTAAATGTTGTCTTTGTGTAGAAATGAGAGAGACAGAGCGTGTCTTCTAAATTTAATCCTTTCACACTCAGTTTGCTGCATAATCTGTATAGTGATAAACCATACGTTTCAAATGATATATACCGTATGAGACACATCCAGAGATAAATGAGCCATGAGGTGTTTTTAAATTATAAGTCCCTTTATATAAAGGCAAATGGATTTGATTTATGTCAAATTAGGTGAAACTGAGCTGAAAGCAGTATATGGTAGATGAAAGTGTTATGAAATTAACCAAAATATTTAATAAACAAGCATGTAAGTAGGGGACGCAAAATAGAACTTTGTGAATGACAGTTGCATAAAATTCTGAGCTTTACTCTTGGCGCAGATTCTGTGTGGGACAGAACATTAATTACATTATTTTGTATGGGATTGACAATAATGAAGTATCTGACTTTACAAGTCTTGAAAATCTAGTTAAAAAAAAAAAAAAAAAAAAAAAAAAACTTCCCTTCCCAGTTATGAGAGGAAATGTTAAAAGCTACATTAGAGAAAATGTAATCTGAAAGAATAGTGCATGATAACATCGTTTATATTGCAATGACAATGTCACAATGATGAAGATGAAGATGGAATGTCAGAGACGAAATAAAAGCACTCAACAGAACGATACTTCTGAAAATCTTCTGCCCTTGAGCTCGAGTGCTTCTTTCTGTTCTGATTTTTAAGGACTTTTGTTGCTATAAATGAACGGAGTAAACAGAAGAAACATAAAGAAAACGACTTCTTCAAACCAATCACCGAAAACTGTGATCAAGTATCTATGGGACATAAACAGAACAGGAGGGCTGACTGGAAAAGCTTTAAATATGCAATAAACTATTTTTGTATTAAATCCCTTAAAGAGACAGTCCACCCAAAAATTAAAATTGGCATTATTTTCTCAGAATCATGTCAATCCAAACTTTTATCCAAACAATTGTGTCTCCCATAGACTTTCATTATATCGACAATAAATATGTCTCCTTCGTCAGTATATTTCCATACTGAATTTATTAGAGGAATGAAAACTGTAAGGTTGTAAGGGTCAGAAATACAGGATGCTCCATGAATTGTACTGTTGTTTAACAGCATACGGATTTGTTCAGCTGACAAAAAACAATACATTTGTGAATCGCGAGCCTCATTTCTGTCTTCCCTAAAAACAGAAGAAATACGATAATACAGGTTTTGAATGACATGATGACAAAATGTTTTTTTCCCCCCTAAATACTACAAAATTGTTTCTATTATCCAGGAAGACTGTGTTTCCAAGGAAAGCCATTGTTCATATTCTTTTAAAAAAGTTTGAAAAACCTCTAAACTTAAGGTACATTTTCAACTCCCTACTGTATGAATCTGGCTAATTCTCATCCACTGTGACTCAGGGCAGCGGAAACTGAGGATCTGCCAGTAAGATGAATGTGAATCCTAACAGATGACTTTTTCTAGATATTATAGACCTTCTCGGTATTAACGGGACACCTGGGGGCTTCAGTTCAGCATCAGATTCCGTTTTTTTCTGCGCAAAACGATCAAAGGATGGATCAGAATCTCCCTCCACACCAAAAAGATGAGGTTTTGTGTATATGTTCTCTTTTTCTAATATGGATAATGATTTTCATTGAAATAAATGGAAATCATCCATGAAACAGTTTAGAAACTTTCACATCCCTTTAGATTCAACCCCCTCAGCATAATCCGAGTAAATAAGTTCTTGTGGGGACTGCAATACTCCAGAAGAGGCCTGGAAAATAATATTTGATGGATGCATCAATATTTTGTTGACCTTATAATATCTAATCAAATTTTATTTCTGTAGGGAGAAAGAAGATAGAATTGGCATCTGAAATGTCTGAAGTCATAAACTTTAATGATTCCTACCTTCTGCTTATCTGCTTTTTTTTTTTTTTTTTTTTACTGAAGATGGGAGAATACAGGTAAGGAAATCACATCAATGTTAAAGAGAAAAAATATATATATTCTAGTGAGCTTTTATGATCTGCACATTATGTTTGAAAATTCATGTAAGAGGCAATCAATCAACCTTTTTATTCAGCTATTTTGTGAAGTTTACATGCTGTGATTAAATGAGAGAAAAGAAAAGAAAAGAAAAGAAAAGAAAAGAAAAGAAAAGAAAAGAAACAGACAAGACTCTGGAATTCCAGGCATGTCCTCAGGACCTCATGAATCATCCAGATGTGAGCTTTATCTGTAAACATGAAGCAGACAGTCAGACAAATATTAGTGACAGTACACGTCTGATTTTTCCTTTGGGAACACTGATGTTCCTACAGTATAATACAATTAATCATTCTAAATTACAATCTGAATTACATTCTATTACATTAAATAAATGGCGGCAGTTGAATGGCTCTGATGGGGCAGTGTGGCCCTTGGCTAGACACATTGTTTCAGGTGATTGCCTGCCTAATCTGATTTAATATGCCTGAGAGCGCTCATATTAGCTTCTGTGCTATTCTGTGCCATTACGGCAGATGTGCAGCAGGAATCATGTTACGTTAGACATCAAAGATTCTCAGTGACTTGAAAGTGCTGCAGCCAAGACCATTACAGATGACCAAAATAATCCTGCTACTGTTGGCTAATGCGATCTCTTTTTTTTTCTTTTGTCTATTACTTTTGTCATCTTTTTTTCCATTATCCATTTTTCCATGTCTGTCCCCGATAAAATGAACACCGAACAGCATTTTAAAACTTTTAGAAAGACAAAACAGATGCGGATTAACATGCTGTGATCTGACACACAGTGCACTTTTTATTTTTTTATACATATTAAAATAGAAAACGGTTATTTTAAATGTGTATTATTATCTTAATAATAATTTTAATGAAACAAATGCATCCTTGGAATAAATAAACAATTAAAGCTTTAAAAAAATGTAAAACTTAAACTTTTAAATTGTAGAAATTTTACAACATTGGCAAGCCAGACATTAAAATGGACTTTTTTTGAAAACGCAAGAAGCACGTTTATCTACCCTCGATATCTGGATATACGCCCGGTTTTAATGGTGTCCTACATCATTCGATCATCGTTTGAAAAATGAATGCTGTCATGATCAACAGAAAATAAAAACAAACAAAAAGTCTTTGCAGGCAGTAACAGCACATGTATTGCATCAGGTAAACAGTTTTGTGAATAAGCTGCAATAATTAGGGTCATTTACATAGAAAGTATGTGTTGTTTTTTTTTTTTTTTTTTACATAACTCTACAGCGTGAAGTGAATTGTGGGTGGTTTACAAACACGTCAAAGTTTTTCCACTGAAAAACCTCATGCAACAGTGACTTTTTTTTTCTTTTACCGAAATGAAAGCACGATGTGAGGGATAGAAGTGCAGCCTGTTCGATGCATTGTACATCGTTGTTTAACAACGCACTGATTGTTCAGCAGACAAAACATCCTTCTTACTTTTAGTAGACGCAGTCTCTATAGAAGAATGTTGCAAGGTGTGAGCTGTGAAAAAATACACGATATAGGGCAGTGTGTGACATTGTAAAGACTATCATTCGCACTCATTTTCGTCCACGTTGTTCAAGTCTCAGGGTGTTAGCTCAGTAAAAAAAAAAAAAAAAAAAAAGACTGAAAAAACTAAGGTGGAAATGACCTTGAAGACATAGGGACATGAAGAAAGAAATAAAGAAAGAGAGCTATAACAGTAATACAGTGAAGTGAAAACTGTAAAGTGTTTGTTTGTGTGTGTGCGCATTTGATTTCAGTAATTTGCCTCCTGTGGGTTGTCCATCTATTTCTCGACTCTTTATTCAACATGTTTCTCCCTTCTGAATGCCAATGAGAAGTCTCATAAACATTCATTATTTAGAGTAGAATACAACTACAATTAAATTCAGGCAATCTTCTTAGACGCTATTCAATCCAAGTGAACTCAGCGAACAAGCTGTTTTGTCCTAGACAAGTTATTCATTGTTTAGGAAAGCTATTTTCTTTTCTTCTTTTTTTTTTTTTTTAATTTTAATCATTTTCAAAATCCAAACACTGTAGTACAGATGGTATTAAACAATAAGTATGAAATTCACACTGAATTTGTAACGAACCTGTATCTCAAGACTCAACAAAGTTTGTTTTCAAAGCCCTTGGAAACAGATTTAATCATATTTCACCTTCAAATCTCATTTTAAAACACATACTGTAAAGGGTAAATAAAGTGCAGCGACTGAAAAAAAAGTACATGTGTTTAAAAAAAAAACAAACAAGCAAAAAAAACCCCAGAAGGGTATTTGTTTTACACTCAAAACACGTTTTTAATAGTGGGCCAAAATTTATGAGCACAAAATACAGTGAAGAATGAATCGTTTTTTATGGCCTTCGCTCTCCTCAGATGTTTAGCTTCTCTCTCAGAGTTCATAAGCTTTATAAGACCTCTCTGCTTTTCCAAATGAGAGTAGAGGTGCCAGAGGAGTGAGTCCTAACCAAAACACTGACCTCATCCTTTTATGAAGATGTTCTATTTCATGGTAAATTTGATTCGAAAGCCTCAAAGACTGCCTCTGCCTGCCTCTTTCCATTCTAGTCAAACATTGATAGAAAATGGACAGCAAATAAAGAAATAAAAAGACAGAGACAGGGAGATGTAGCGACATATGTCCTTACTTTTCTTCACAGAAAATAAATCAACTCCTCATGGACTCTGACATCGGTGAGAAACAGCATGGGAAGCGGACGAAGAGAAAGACAGTGCCTGGGTTTCATCTCCCAAATAAAGA
The DNA here is from genome assembly GCF_018831695.1 of Puntigrus tetrazona. Taxonomy (NCBI): domain Eukaryota; kingdom Metazoa; phylum Chordata; class Actinopteri; order Cypriniformes; family Cyprinidae; genus Puntigrus; species Puntigrus tetrazona. Next base: position 9,409,035 of record NC_056699.1, read on the forward strand.
TATTTAATATCCCAAACAAACATATTTGCATGTGTTCATCATTTCATGTTTATTTTTAATTATTTTCAAACTCATTTCATGAGCCAGTTTAATTTGAGTGTCGTAATACTGGATGAAAAGAAAATCTAGGACATTATTTTTGACCTCTTATATAACTGAATAATTCTCCAACCTCACAGCAATCTTACAAACACATTGCATAGAATTTATAAGAAAATATATCTTTGTTTTTCTCTTAAGAAATCTTCTCTCCTACAGAACGTAAACACAAAAATAAATAAACAGTTATTTTGATGCTAAGCACCTCAGACTACTGTACATTAGCCCGTTCTGTGTTACTCTAGAGTTTCCTCTATATTTTGGACATTTATGAGGGCATATGTGGATATCTTCTTTCCTAGATTTCTTTTTTTTTTTGAACTTAGAGGTATACTTCAGTTATTACAGGCATAATCACTTTATTTTTCACCTTTTAACTCCTATTGCCAAACATACTTTGTTATGTCTCTCGCAAGTGAAGAAAACTTCTGTCAAAATTTTCAAACGACAATGTTTCATGTGTCATAATGAAGTTGATGACAGCCATAAACACAAGTGTTATTGGATTACTGCTGTACAATAAGTGTGATAACCTCTTTGGAATTAGATTTTTTTTACATGAATGGCTCCTAATTTTGTGCATGTTGCTTATTTAATAAAACTGTTTTCGATTACCACCTAATTTATTACTATGAAATTATATTTTAGGAGCTATTCTTGCATTAATACATTTTTTCAAATGCAAATAATTCCAAATGGGTCAAAAACTATGAAAGGTTATTCCACATTGGCAGTTTACTTTTCATTCACTCTAAAATCTTTTTGCAGTAACAACGCTCTAAATCATATTTTAATTTACCCAAGTGCAGTGGCCCATGGTCCGAAACACCGAAAACAGTAAATAATGTAACAATGATGATTAATAATAAGCTTGCAGTATTGATTTTTACACTACATCATGTGGAGGGAATAAAAAAGACACACACACACACACACACACAATGATATCAAATAAAATACAAAGCCATAGAGTTGGGAAAAGATTACGGCACCTCTTTTTGACTGGCAGGATCAATTTTAGTTAGGAACTAAATACAATCCAACAAATGAATTTGGTTGATAACAGGTCAAGAGTATATATAAAAAAAAAATGAGAAGGAAAAAGAAGAAGAAAAAAGAAAAACAATATTATTTTTAACATTAACTCACCATAGTACATGTAAACATGTCCATGAGACCTAAACAATAAAAAAAGAAATGTTATCAAGCATTCTTGAATACAAAATTCTTAAAATAAACTTTCTCTTTTTATTATTATTTATTAATGTTGTTATATACATGGCATAATCTTGTGCTTTTTTTCCAAAAAAGAAACATCCAAGAGGAAAGTAAGTTTTTGTTTTCTTTTCTGTTTATCATAGTGTCTTTTTGATGAAGGAACTAAAAGAGAGGAGAGGGTCCGTTCGGTCAGTTTTCCTAGCGGAGTTTAGTCTTACTGCACGTGGAGGGAGAGTAGCAGGTGATGTGCTTTACTAACAGTAGCAAAGGCACCTTTGTATCTTCTTTAGAAAAACACACGCTCGTTTGCAGGTCGCCGTGTGTGTGCTCATTCACGAGTGCAGTCCAGCGTCCCGGCACACATTCACAATCCTCCACTGAGTCAGACGCTCATACAAAAAAAAGAGGAACAAAACACAAAAAAAAAAAAACAAGAGTTTCTGCTCCATTTACAGATTGGGAAGATGCAGCTTCAACCGAGCCAAGATACGCCTAATGATTCCTGATTTCTGCTTGAGAGGACAAAGGGGAAGAGGAAGATGGGAAAGAGGATAAATTGAAAGAGGAAGATAATAGACGAGAGAAAGAGGAAGACAAAGAAAAATGACAAAAAAGGGATAGAATGTTATACGGTCAATGTGGAAAAGAAATGGTGATGGACTGACAGACAGACCGAAGGATGGATAGACAGATAGACAGACAGACAGAAATTTGTAGGCTAGCTAGATATCTAGACAGTTTGACTGTTAGACAGACAAATGCTTTCGTGATATACAGCTAGCTAGCTACAGTAGATAGCTATACAGACAGACCCACTGACAGACAGATACTTTAATGAGAGAGAGAGAAAAAACTAGCTAGACAAACAGACTGACTGGCTGACTGACAGACAGACAGACAGACAGAAAGATAGACAGATAGAGGTTTTTATGAAAACAAAAATGACAATAAAAATAGCTAACCAGCTAGATAAACAGACTGACGGACACACAGACATATGCTAACATGATAAAAGGCTAACTAGCTAGACTGACAGACAGGCAGATGTTTTTATGATTAAAAGCTAGCTATATAACTAGACAGACGAAATGACAGACACATGTTTTTTATGATAAAAAGCTAACTAACACTTGCTAGAAAGGCAGACAGACAGAGAGAGAGAGAAAGAAAGAGATGCTTTCATGATAGACAGACAAACTGAGCGTACATAAGATTTTACAATAGATAACTAGCCAGACAGACAGATTAGATAGATAGATAGATAGATAGATAGATAGATAGATAGATAGATAGATAGATAGATAGATAGATAGATAGATAGATAGATGAAGGAATGGATGGATGGATGGACGGATGGATGGATACTAGGCAGACCAATGAATGGAGATATGGACACCTGGATGAATAGGTGGATAAAAGAAAGGCGTAACAGATATGTATTGAGAAAGAAAAGAGATCAGAGAAGGAGGAGGAAGGGAAGGAGCAGGAGTGGAAAGGTAAAGGAAGGCCTTTCTGGTGCTGGGTGGTCCATGGCCCACCCACCTTTCTCAGCTCCAGAGACACACACTGTTGGTGGTCTGGCAGGTGGAAGAGCTCTCTGCAGGAGACAGATACAGCTTGCCGCTGGGGCATACGCACACCTCGTACACAGTCTGTTTGGGGTACGTGGTCCCTGGACCGAGCAAAGGGTCCACGCTCCCGTGTGGAAGATTTCCAAGACGGATTGAGTTTGCGTTTAGAAAGATCTGGAGAGGAGGAGATGTGAGGAGAGAAAAGGGAAAGAGTAAAGAATACAAGAAGACAGACATTATAGTCAAAGACTTCAGATGAATCAACATAATAATAGCAATTTAGGATTAAGTTGCATTTACTCATATCAAAACATCACACTGATGAAAAGCTATATCATTATGTGAGACATACAGTTAAACAGTGATGTCCTCAATGTTGCTTAGTATCTCCTCAACACCATTATCTAGCTTCAGAGAACCCATACAGTCTGTTCAATGACTATCAGATGCTTGTTGCACACAAAAGGCCAGTATTCTCAGTTTTGCAAGTTCTAAACTCAGTGGTTAGCTTCCAGAAGATGAGATTCAGAGTTTTTTTACTGGTCAGCATGGAAACATTGTATTTGTTAATGTTTGCAAGTATAGGGGCATCAGATCTTTGTAAAATACTCAGTGGTCGCTCCTTGGCCCAAAGGTAAAAGGTAGACACTTTTAGATTTTTTTGTCACTTCTCTCTCAAAAAAGTAAGATACAACAATTCACAACATGCATGTCTGATTCAGTGAATCATTCAATCTTTATTAAATCATTCCACTTTTTTCAAAATCATTCAGCTGTAAGAATTATTTATGTAATCCTTATTGCAGTGTAAATGCATTCATGCCAGCAGTCTGCGTGACTATATGTAAATATGCAAATTCTAGGATGACTCAAAATACTTCCAGATATGATTTGGTTTTTTTTCTATTCAATTTTTTTCTTACTTTAACAGCTAAGACCTTAAACCTTTGGGTTCCAAATTGATGTGCAATTAATTTTCCATTTATCTGATTAATTTAGATTAACTGCTGTCATTGCTTTTCTCCAGATAAAACAAAGGAAAATGCATATAAAGTATGTAAGTATATAAAAGTACTACAAATAACTCCTGAAGGTGTTTTTTTAAAAAAAATGTTTAAGTAAGGTTATAAAGTTAGTTTTACTAAAAAGTAAGCTCTGGGACATAAAAGTGCTCAAACTTTAAAAGCGCTGGCTGTGTAAAATTATGACACAACACATGGCAAAATCTTGACACATTAATTCTTCCTGAAGGACACAAATGTAATTCCCAGATATGGACCTGAAGTGAGAACATCATATAAACTACATTTCATTAAAAGCCTGCCTGTCCTTTGATTTATAAATACGTTGATTTGTGTATTTATCAGTTCCAAAAAGTCTGTTGGCTCTGACAGCTAGGAACGGCCAAATAATCTTTACCATAACTCACACGCTGCAGCAGAGTGACAAAAACAAAGGAGGAAGAGAGAGAGAAAAAACCAACAAGGAAGAACTAATTACTGTAAGTAATGGTATCTGAGGTGTTGACAGGGCATATCTCTATAAACATTTGCACAAACAAGCCCCATGATGCTTTGCTGTCAGCAGGACAGCGCACAGCCACTTTCCCTATCTGTCTCTCACTATGTTTCTCATTGTTTGTTTCTCTTGCCTTTTGCTGCGTCAGTTTTTCATTCTGCTCTCTCCAAGTGCCCTGCAAACTTTAATATAACACTTATATAAAGTGAACTTGATTTTTATACAATAGACATGCGCGCGCAGTCATCAGATGAACTGCCATATCTGACAGAATACAAATCGAGTAATGTAGTGTTCCTACAACCAGCCTTAAATACGGGCAAAGACATTTTAAGAATTCTATATGTTTGATTCTCTAAGTGGAGTAAGATCAGGACATATGATATATATATATATATATATATATATATATATATATATATATATATATATATATATATATATATATATTATATCATGGTCATTATAAATAAATGCAAACACAAAAATAAAAAATGTTAATTAAAATGGATGGAGGGTTCAAGGTCTACATTCAGGAATGCTTTCCAAGGCTTTTCAGAACACTTTGCAGTGTACAGGTTAAAATATAGCCCACTGGAAGCCCACTTTATTTCACATCTGCAATTATCCTCGAGGGGTTGACAAGCATATACAGTGACTTTATGATCCATGAAGTATTGCACGTAGCTAGAATGACATCGAATATTCCCTCGGCTGACGATTCTTGCTTTCTTCTTATTATGGATTCACTATTAATGCATACTGAAACATATTGGATTCTATTTTCTTTTTAGTAGGGCTGTGGAATTATGAAATAATAATAAGTAATTACAGTAAATAGCCTATATGAGTATGTAATATAGTGCATGCGTTTAACAAATTGCTCCTCGCTAGTTACAGCAATTACATGACACATTTCAGTAATAACATGTTTATTTTCTAGTTACAGCGGTCTGTTACCGTCCGTCACATTACAGAGCACCAAGATGTAATTTAGCATTTGCACTTCACAATAAAATTGGCTGAATTTGAAAGCTGAGAATTCGTGTCATATCCACAGTAACAAAAATCAAAGCTTATTGCGATTATTGGATGGCAGACACAACCTACAAATAATGTATGGTGAAGTTTTGTTGATGCATCAATTGAAAACAGCACAGACTAAAAGGCTAATTGTATAAGATTTCATTGATAACAGTTATTTAAATGAAGCTATGAAAATAGATGCTGAAATAGTCCAAAAAAAAACACTGTTTTGATCAAAAATGTTGGCCCCCAAAACCAAAATTGATTAACTCTGCTGTTTTCGGTTGCCAAACGTCTAGTGCATCACTCCATCATACAAACAAATGACCTTGAAACCAGTTGTTTAAAAACAAATGATAAAAGGCTCTAAAATGTGAAATGAATTCTGAGTAAAGCTCTAGTATCATTTATTTGCAGGTGCCACTTGTTATATGTATCTAAGGGCATAAATTCAGAGATTTGTAAGCGTCCAAAAGTATCCAAATATTTTTTTGGGCCATTGCACACCTGTGATTGGTCACATTACTACTAACAACTATTAAAAAATGTACTCATTTTTTTAATTAAATGAAATGTCCTCATCTGTACTTCACGATTAACTATATTAATCACAATCTCAAGTGCCTCCCCAAACCGTAATCCCTTTCGTTACGTGTCTTTCTTTCTCGGTTCACTTTAAGGACATATTATTTGTCCTCTAAATGCTTTTATCACTTCATCCCCTTCACTGCCAAATTACTGAAATTCTATTTTGGCATGCGGTTAGCCGACATGTCCTCATGCATTGTGTCACCTAATACCGGTGAGTGCCGCCTTGGCCCAAAACGGACCCTCAAATCCAATTCCATTTTAAACACTCTCCCGTTTTCTGCCAAGAGACGGAATTCCGGAATTTTCTAAGATGCGGCATGGCTAATGATACCACCTGCTGACAGCTATCACGACCCCTACTGAGAGACACTATGAGAGCGAGGGACAGGGGGCCATCCAGGGGGAGCAAGAGGGATAGAGACAAGGGAAAGAAGTCGGAACGGAAGTCATTTAGGTCATCTTATGAGAGGATTAAAGATGGCACCCGCCCCAAATGAAAGTGTCTGTATGAATTACTGTCAGTCAACCATGAGATAAAAAAAAAACCAAAAACAGTTAGTGTGTTGTTTACAAACCTCTTTCAGTTCTGGAAGCGCTATCAGGGAATGTGTGTGCGTAAACTTTCATGTTTATATATGTAGGGAAGGCCAATTATAACCGGTCCAAACATTTTTTCATGCATGATTTCTCCCATGTCACAGCTGGAGGAGAGAAGAAGTAAATGAAAGAGAACAGGTCGAGGAAAGAGAAGATAGCTAAAGCTGTGGAGGATGGTGAGAAGTAAATGAAGGGCAGGGGATAGAAACACATACAGGTGACCCGTCAGATTTCATGAGGTCATTGGTGTGTGCCGCACACTCCATTACGCTCTGGAGATGAGTGGAGTCGCAAGCTATAAAACACAGACAGATTGCCAAGATCTCTGATCTCAATCTCTTTTGTTCTTGTCTCTATGAGCGTGACAATCGCACAGTCCTAGCGTGAAGTTGCCGCACGTTTCATTTACTTCTGGATTTACTAATATAAAATGATAGTTGGACTTTTCAAAGATAAAAGTTTATGGACCCGGGGGCCGCATACTGCTCATTGCAATTATTCTACAGAGGCACAGTTCTGATAATGTTTAGATCACATCCCACGATACAAATATGCAAAATTAAGCAATTAGTGTATTTATACATATAAAAGGCCAGTAACTTTTTTATTTATGTATTTTTTATTATTATTCTTTTATTTACACTATATGGTGAACCATAATTATGAAATCATAAAGACTAAGTCGCAATTATATAAATATGTAAATATGTAAATATGTAAAGTGTAGCGTTATGATTTTTCATGGGTCACCATAAATGCTACTCTAAACAAACTCTCTGCAAGTGCATGTAAAATTAAAGGAGGAAAAATATTATTGTAATTGTTACTATATAACGGCAAAATAGTGATAATGATTATTAGTGATTTAATATATTTTTTTATATATTTTTTTATTTTAGATTAATAATTAAACTGTATGTATATATATATATATATATATATATATATATATATATATATATATATATATATATTACGTTATATAGATTACATCTGATAGATTAAACACAAAATAAATGATAGATATAATTAATTATATAATTAATAATTTATATAATTAATGCTAATACAACTGTCCATTTGCAATTTTGAGCATTTATATCTTAATTGATTAAGGAAATTCTGTTACCTTAAAGTATTTGTTCCATTAAAGGTGCACTATTTAATGTCCTTAAGCACTCATGAATCTGTCATCCAAGCTGTTTTTGGTCTTATCCTCAATAATACTGTATGCCCATAATAAGTGTTTGTATTCAGACTATTTTAGACCTGTTGAGCTCCAGCTACAATGTTCTTCTGCAAGACACATACCACTAGAATGCCAAGTTACACAGTGTACCTTTAAACCAGAAGTGTTATTATTTAGGTAGCTAGCTATAAACTTTTCAAAAGTTCAACAAACTTTATATAACATGCCCACCAGGAGCAAAACATTACTCCGTCATCACAGTAGTTGACCTAAAAGTAAAAACTAACCATACTGCAGAAAGAGTTAATGTCTGATGCCTGCTAATGTGCACCTTTGTTGTGTTTAATGTTTACTGCGTGTTGCATTATGAAACGCATTCTAACACACTTCAAAAAGGTGTTTACATTCACACACTTCCATGGGATGTGGTTTGGCTCTTAAAATAAAGATTACAGCACCAAAACAGAGGGGTTTAAAGTCTGATGCCATGGAAGAAACTTTTCACACAGAATATTTTTCTCTCTACTCTACTAAAAAAAAACACATACATCACTGGAACTTCAGAGAATCCACAAAAGGCCTTGCTTTTCTTCTCTTAATGGATAATTCCTACAGTCAATGTGCTGATTAGAATAAAACGTGACATCAAACACAACAGTTTTATTTTTACAAACATCCATATGGCTAACAAGAGAATTGTATATTACTGACAAAAGACTTCTGAGAGGAGAGCAACAGACGGATAAGCCCAAATGGAGTTGGCACAAATAAAAATGCTCCAAAAACTAAATTTCCACCGTTTTTTTTTTTGTAGAGCCGCACTTTAGAAAAAGCACCTCTAAGCACGGCAGAGAGAAGTGTCGTGGGACTCCATACTCCAGTATAATAGAAAATAAAACCTCGCCACCATCACGCAGAAACAACCCAGGGGCAAAACAAACCGCTGGCAGTAATTTGGCTGTTGGATTATTAACCTCGTAGGATCTCTCCTCCACCACGGGGCATCTGATAGATTTGTCCGCTGATAGATGAGTCTGATTCGGCGGCGGTGCTAGTTTAGGAGCGTTTCTCTCGTTACTTTGTCCCAATCGCACACCCTAGTGGCTTTATTAAGATGCATGGGTTTAAGGGCTGGTCTCAAATGGACACCATATTGGAGCTTTGCACAAACAAATGAAACATTAGCGTACATATGCCTGCTTCAGCTCCCCTGTCTCCTCGGCTTGTCGGCACCATATGTATCTATATCCACTGCCTCATTGGCTGGCTGAAGTGAGAGGGAGTGTTCAGGTGGAGAGAATGGGGGTTATAATAGGCTCCGCAGCTGCCATGTAACACAAGCGAAACAACAAAGTAGGTACTTCATTTCATGCATGGTGATGATGTGATGGTGTTTAGTCATAATGGAAACTAGTTGAGGGCTCTGCTGGGGTAATCATGAGGACATTTGCATATAACTGTTTTTATATGGTTGTGGAATCATTGAATTAGACTCTCGTTAAAAATTTCATTTAGGTGCTGTCTAATCTAATTTCATCTATATACACCCTGCGATTCAAAAGTTTAAGGTCAAGCTTTTTTTCATTGTATTTGCAATCAGTTGTATCGCCATCTACAGTATATCGAAGGCACTGTATCTTGTCAGTTTTGCCATTGTTCACCCAATCTTGAGAGCAATTGAGAGCAAGCATAGGCAGTGACTTTTTTTTTTCTATCCGTTATACCAAAGAGACCTGTAAAGGATATTAATTGACTTGAGAACTTGAGCTTAACTGAGACATTCAATTTTAGATTGTTCTCCTCACCCTTATCAACATTTCTTGTTATTCTGCATGTCTTTAAGAGGACTAATGCATCTTTGAGCTTACATTCAGTATGAGTAATTCTGTTTAAATCTGATACATAAAGACATTTACTCAAGATATATGGGAATTTGTGACTTTCACTGTAAGATACTTATACTTGTAATCAAGTATGGTTTTCGGGTAGCCTTTGCACCTCTGGAATGTAATTTGTTTTTTAAACTCACTTTGTAAAAATGGTCTCCCAGTTATATTAGCTTAAGAGTGCCCAAAACCAGTACAAAGGTCATGCTGCAATATAGGTTTAATCTTTTAATTTTACAATACAAAGCTTTAATGACTTCAACTAAAGAAACTGTACTCAGGGTCTCTTTTCCCTCTGTCACTCTCACGAGAGCTATCAGAGCACATACAGCAGTCACTTCTCATTTCCCTTGATCTTAATGGGCAGGAGGAAGAGAAAAAGCAATAGGACATGGACCCAGTCAGCCATTCCCCTTTAATTCTCTCACCCCAAACTTTTTAACATTGCCCTCTTAAGAGTCGGCTGCTGACAACATTGATTTGATTTCTCGTCTCAGCTGTCTAATGCACTTGATTCTCTTCTCCAAATTGACAGAGGCATCTATTCTCAGCATCTCGTCCCTCTGGAGAATTACAGGGAGAGACGGGGGCAAACAGGATGGGATTGTGCTGATATGAGCATTTGTTCTAAATTACTGAGCTTGTTCATAAGACAGGCAGAAAGAGAAAGAGAGAGAGAGACAGAGAGTGCACAAAAGCAAGGAAAACAACAACAACATTACAGAAAAAAAACTTAAAAGAAAAAAGATCAGTGCTCCCAAAAATTAAAATTCAGTCATTATTTACTCCATGTCATTCTAACGTGACTCTTTAGTTGAACTCAGAATGAGAAATTTTAAAACATGCAAACTTTTCAAAAAGTCTTAAAAAGGTCGTTACAGCCATAAAATAGCTCGGTGAGATTAAAAAGTCTTTATTTACTGAAAGACTTGGCACCCACATTAGTTCTATAGCGTGTTCATGAGAGATTGATAATGAATGGTTCTTTGAATCTCATCTTTTCAATGAACTGGTTGATCCAATTCATAAATAAATTAACTGCTTGAATGAACAAGCCTGATTTCTGATTCATTTAACAAGAATGATCATTCAATTGATGTAAAAGTAAAAGACATTTATTTAGGAACAGTATTTGTTTGTACATTGGTAATAGCAATAAGCGGTGTTTTTTTTTTTTTTTTTTTTTTTTTTTTGGATCATGTGACACTAAAAAACTGATGTAATGGCTGCTGAAAAATTTGCTTTGCCATCACAGGAATAAATAATAATAATAGTTCACAACATAACAGTATGACTTTTTCCCCAAAATAAATTTAGAACTGTGAGCATGAGAAATGTCTGTCAGAAACATAAAAAAATGACAGAGCGTAACATTTAAACACCATTGCTTACAATGATAAATCATTCTTTTGCAAATCTAGCCAATCCTTATCTCCATCCGTAGATTAAACATGAACTGGAAAAATCTAAGTGGACTACATCTATTTGTCACAAAATTATTGTATGACTTGGGATACAGCGCACAAGTCATATGGTTCATGTTTATTGTGTTTTTGCATCCTTTTTGAAGCTCTCGCTTTACCAATTCCTTTAAGAAATGATGTAAGCTTGAGAATCACCCTTACTGCGCACCAACCACTTTGTCTCTTATTTCACTCCTCACAGCACCATCCTGCTATCTCAGGCACGAAAGAAGGAAAAGAAGAAAAAAAAGCCCAAATAGGTGACAGAACAGTGTGATATATGACTTGGACTCATGGAAGTTAATTAAATAGCCTGGGCAGTTACTAAAGTGAGATAGGAGCAGGAGAGAGAGACAAAGGAAGAGAAAAGAGGAGAAGGAAAGCTAGACGGCCCAACATAGCGGCACTAATTTGAACGAAAGGGAGGGGGGATCGGTGAGCATGGATAATCTAAACATGTTCAAGGTGCTCATGGAATTACACTAACACTGCAATTATACCGGACAGTGAATTAGGCTTGTAGACAGCGAATGATGCAGACAGATAAATGTAAAACAGAAAGATGAAGAACAGAGAGGCAAATCAAGATCAGGAACAAGGAAAGGAGAGAGATCTAAAGTAGTTAGGAGGTGTTTGGTTGAGCCAATTACTGAGGACATGAACCAACTTACATCTGACCGGATTGAACTGAAGTCACATCTACCACTTTAACAAAAGATGTAACACATTATGTGAGATGTGATAACTTGAGAGCTCTTGAGTACAGTACATGCTCTACCGTAATGATGCAATTGAGATGAAGAAAACTTATTTGAAGCCTTTGGGATGTACTGGGAATTCTGCACAAATTGTTGATAAAATCTGACTTGATATGTAACTACATTCTGTAACAGACTACCAGACTGAAACATGTTGCTTTTTAAAGTTTTAAAGTGTTAGTTCATTACTGAACGAACGGAAACTGAAAATGTTGCCGTAAATTACTCACTTTGCTTCATGTTGTTCCAAACTCATAAGACCTTTGTTCATTTTCAAAATGCAAATCAGGATGCTTTTGATGATATCTGGTAGGTTTATTTTCCTCATTTAAAAATCTAGCAATCAAAATTCTCAAAAGGTTAATAAAAACATCCTAATAAGTGGTTTCATTTAAGTATTCTTAATTGCTTAATGTGGTGAATAGACTGAATAGGCTTTTAGTCACATGTAAACTTTAATCAATGCAAATAAATAAATATATGTAAAAACAAAGTCGGAAGTCAGTGCTATATTTTATGGATGCAATGGTGTATCATTACAAAACATTGTGTGTACCATCAATACCATGACCTGAAAGGAATCAAAGAGTTTAGAGATGTCACCTTGTGGTCAAAAGTTATAACGACATTTCAAATAAATGCTAATTTTGCATATCGCAATGAGACTGGTGTTAACAGATTCCTCGGGTTACGCTGAGAACAGTGATACCGATGTTGCCATAGCCAGGCAAATTCCCTGTTTGCCATTTTGAGTTATTTTAAAAACCTATTTTGTCAAACTCCTCCTAGATCGTTTGTCTGATTTACACCAAAATCGAATCATATCATCTTCAGACCATTCTGATATGGATTTTGTGCTGATAGACAAACCATTTTTGCATAACACAGCAACACACTGCATTGATTTGATAACAGCGTCACCAATTTAAATGTGATAAGCCAGTAAATTATATAACTAGTGGTTGTATTTATGATTTTAAGCTGTTTTGACTAAAGTCATACTAAAATGGCTCCAATTACTCATTGTTGCATTTGGCCTGATGCTCCATGCCATGCTTAGCCCCTCAGTTTGCCTTTGCAGTGCTTAGACCTGTATATATATATATATATATATATATATATATATATATATATATATATATATATATATATATATATATATATATATATATCTCAGGTATGGTTAAAAATACCGTAAATTGTGTTTTGAAGATGATTAATGTTTTGGAATGAGATGGCATGAGTTAATTATGACAGAATTAAACTATCTTTGTAAAATCTGCAACTGTGACAGGAAACCGTCAGATGTGAACATAAGCAAGAGAAAGTGAAACACCAACAAATAAAACACACACAACACTTGAAGTAAATTGCTAACATATTGCCAAGAATCAACTCATGTCTACTATGTGTGATGAATAATCCTGTAATTGATGAACATAGCATGAATTGAGCTGTCAGAAGTACTCACCAAAATGACAGAAAACAAGAAAGTTAAATCTTAAATGCTAGAGAAATGAGTTACAGTAGTGCACTTGACATAAACCACGATAACAGACAAACACGGTCTGTTTATACAAAATGCACACAACTAATTATGCATTTTCATGTTTTTACTGTACACACCAGATGTTGCTGCCAAAGATCAATTAGAATATTACATCATTCAAAAGCTTGGTATTGGTAAGATTTTTTAAATATTAGCTCCCCAAGTCCATATTTATTTGATGGAAAATACAGTAAAAAAATATATATTTTCATTGCTTAAAAGAGTCGTGCCGCTTTGTTTGTTTATTGTTGTTGTTGGTTTGTTGCTTAAAGTCACATTTTATTTTCTTCAGATCTCTTTAATTAATATACATTATAATTTAGTTTAATTTGTTAATATGATTTCAAATAGATATTTGTAACAATTTACTTCTTTCTTGCTGAGAGAAAATGTTAGTGTAAATATAAGGGTTCTATGTGAATTTTCAACCCTGCTTTGGAATTCTTAAAACTATGTTTAGTAAAGACAAAACATAGAACAATTTTTGTTTTTTTATGTTTAGGAATGCTGGTTGCAATTTTGTTAAAACAGTAAATATAGTGCAATTTCACATACAGTACTCACCTCTCCTTCTGAAGACTCTAAAGTAAGATCTTTCCTACAAGAAGCTTTGAATTCCCCTACTCCTGCATTGACTTCAACGCCTTTTGGAGCCTCCAGTGTCAGTGTCCTCGTCGGGGACTCTAGCCTGTTAGAAGAAGATAGTCTTTTATCAAGTATCAAAAAACTGTTTTTAATGCACACACAGCTTTCAATAAAACAAATAATAGTAAAAACCATGCTAAATGTCTGATTCATTCTAGGGAGTTCAGATGGTTCACACTAAATTCATTCAAAAAGTGATTGAATGATTTAGGTCCTTGCATGGAATTTAACATCTGTATTTTAAAGAATTGGTATTTCTAGCTAAATCAGGGTGTATTTTATTTTAATACTATTATTTTTGTTGTAAGTTTAATGCTTTCAGCCTTCATACTGGTTCAGTTTATTCATTTAAACCCCATTGTTTTTTTGCCAAGCGGCACTTCAAGAGTGCTGATATTTAGTATAACAAAGCTGGAACATTTCACTTTCCCAAACAATGCAGACTAATTATGGGCTTCACATTCAAGCTCTATTTAGTGCTATATGAGACTTGTGAGAGACAAATGATGTGCAGATTGTAAAGAGAGAGACCGTGTTTAGAAGAAAATAATCAGTCTGAGAATTGTCAGGGAAGGAGATAACTGAATGAACTGTCCAATGCTGAATATCTACCATCTTTAAAACACTGCAAGTGTGCATCTTATTTTTACTTGGAGTTGGAGTGGAGTTTCTCCTAAGCAAAAAAAAATAATAATTAAATGAGCCAAAATGTAGAACACGAGTTGATTTTATTGATCTGGACTGAATCATAAAAAGGGATTGTTACATTGCGGAATAAAGCCAGTTGGAATCAAAGGGGAAAGAGTTACTTTTTACCTCTCCAAAAGTGGCACTTAGTGGCAAATAATGAATTAGCATTTTCATTCAGACACACAAAAATCAAGTTCTCCCAGGTCTGCATGCACAACAAGTGGGCGAGCAATATGCCAATGTTTCATAATAATGGGACTCATTTAAATGATTCAGAGTCATTTCTTTCTTTTGAGAGAATATCCTTTTTATAAACACTTTATGCAGCTTTATAACTTTATACACAGTGCACTTTCATATTTAAAACTTTGCATGATAATTTCATTCCCCAGAGCTGTGTTACACACTGCATGTTTTCAGAAACCTATAATAGATGCACTTTAAATAATTGCTGTTTGCTTACTACTTGGCTACTGGTTACATTATTATTGTAACAGTATGCTGTTCTGGGGCTCTAGAAAAAGGAAACGTGATTATCGTTATTAATTTTAAAACAGTTGTGCTACTTGATATTGTTGTGGATATGGCGCTTTTTCAGGATTCTTTGATTTACTGAGAGTTCAAAGGAACAGAATGTCTTTGAAATGGAAATCTTTACCATTACACATGTCTAAACTGTCACTTTTGATAAATTGAACGCATACTCAGAATAAAAATATGAATTTCTTTAAAAATATTATACTCATCTCAAAGTTTTTTTGTATAAGGTACTGTATCAGGCCTCGGAGAGGCTTTTATTGACAAAATAATAATAAGCAAAATAATAAAGTGTCCAGGGAAAAGTGTCCAAATAAAAGGGGATCTGGTGTATTTTGTTGAGGCCGTGTTAAGGGTCCAGGTAAGGGGCGAGTCCGGCGGTCGACGCGCTCCCCTTTTTTGGCCCGGGCGCGGCGGCGGCTTCTTGAACAGAGTGGGATACTAATCCCACGACGCATTTCGGACGGCGGGTGAGTCCATCAAGGACACCATATCCATCGGTGACAAGGCTAATCCCCTTCAGGTGCGTGTTGAGCCTGGTGAAGGTGCGAATAAAGGACGGGGTGATGGTGACAATAAAGAGGAGGGGCAGCCGACTCGTCACAGTACATATATATTTTGTATAACCTTTTTCCTTGAACATACTAATGCATTTGTAGCATCAAACAATATCCATCAGTGTTGAGGTGAGGTGACTGAATACAGAACAGCATTCACTATGTAATTAATGACACTACAGAAATGCATATATTGACTTAATGGTTCCCTCTTTTTTACTCTTTTCATTCCTTCCTTGTTCTGTCTTGCTCTATCTGTAAGATCCCCTGTCTTCTGAAAAGAAAAACTCAATCAAACCATTGATTTTCTGTTTCAGCATGCTCCAAAGCAATTCAGCAGCAAAACAAAATATCTTAAGTGTGCAGAGAGTGGACTTGAGTTTATATGGAAGATAAGAGAGGCCTGCTTTAGTCTCTTATCTGCCTTATTCATTATTCCGCCAGCAAATTCACCCATTCAAACACACATCTTGACCTTTTCTGCCACTCTGACAAATTTATGCGTCGGGATATTTGTTACAGTCATATGAAAAGCAATAAATAAATATGACTGTTTCAAATTTTACACACATCACGTTTGTGCTCCTTTGGCTTCTTCTTGCTTGCAAATGTTTAATCTTTTGTTCAAAATACATTTATGAAGTGGTGCTCTGACTAGCAGTTTTTGCTAAGCTAAAAGCCCAAGGGAGTAAGAAAAAAGTGTAAGAATTCAACAGTGAATATTACTACGATAAATATATAATGCGTCTGCTAGATTCACATTGTGAAGCTGGAGCTCAATAGGACACCATTCGCAGCAAGACTCAAATGTTGTGCATGTATGCCATATGAATACATATGTAGAGTTCTAAAGCGTCTGAGGTTGAAATCAGATTACATTCTTACGATTTGAAAATCTTATGGTACTCTAAAGTTGCCTTTTATACTCTGACTTTGACTGTCACAACATGTCAGGCAATTTCTATGATGTGTTTTTGACGTGACTTAGATGTGTAAATAGCTGCAAGTTCATGCTAGGGGTCTTTGCAGTTTGTCATATTAAAGAAATCTGTGATTTCAGCTCTAGATCAGTGAGTAAACATAACATGGATGTCGTTTCTTTGATTAAAATGCCAAAGTATTAGTACCGTTTACACACAGCATTGATACACATACACTCAGAAATAAGTTACAAAACTTCATGTCAGTCATATCACCATCTTATAGTACATTTTGAAAGGGTAATGTGTACTTGAATTTTCTGTTATACAGTATACAGTTAATTCAAAATACAAAATAATTAAATAAATAAAAAACTTACTGTTTTTGAAAAAGTAAAAATGCTTTTTTTATGTATAGATTTTTATTAAATTTTTTCCCTACTTTCACACACCTACTTTTCTACAATAAGCCACCAAATGAGATTTTCTCCTCTCATGAGTTTTGTGCTCTTCGACGCATCATTTATCACTATGTCTCCAACATGCTCATGGTTACAGAAGCTGGGTACTGACTTTTGACTTTTGAGAATAAGACCAATGACGACATTAAGCAGCTCAATACCAACAGCTAACCTTTGACTTCATGTTCCTTTCTAAGTATTTACTTTTGGTTGCAGCCTTTCAGATTGATGAATGACACTGTACCATGGGTAGATGAACATCAGCCAAAGCCAAAGATGAGAAAAGCATTGCATTTGACATTTTCAAGCCTTCCTGAGTTTTAAAGTTCCTCTCTGTGAGCTTCTCGCTTACTGGGCTCCATGATGTTATAGGATAAAACCAAGGGGATTCTAAGAAACTCATTTAGAAAGTTTTAAAAAGTAAGTTTTGGAGAAGCAAAGACAGACCTCGCTGCTTTACATAACACAATTATCATCACAATTGTTTCATTGCAGAAACTTTAAGTGCATAAATCTGAAGCACAACACTGCAGATAATGGGGCCAAAAATAAGGCTTTCAAGAAAGTTCACTGGAGCTCTTGACCCTCTGAGTGGGTTTCCTTTATAGCTCGCTGAGCTCTTGGCCCAATGGCCCATTTCCTGTCCTCAACATTCCCTGACAAATCCTCGAATCGGTCAAAAATGACTTTTTGCAGCCTCCCTGTCTGCTGTGTGAAATGTAGCTGGGGAAATTGTGGCTGGCAGCAAGACCCTGTGAGAAAACGTAAAGCAATTTCATGCCCGTGCGCATCCATTGCTGATAATTTAATCGATAGTGATAGAACTGGGGGACCGCCATGGTCAGAGAGGGAAGTAGGAATAAGGTAGGCCCACTGGGTCTACTGCCAGCACTGCTGTGACGAGGAAGGGGGTTACAAGAATAAAGGAACGATATTGTATCTCATTTCACTCCTGTTGAAGAATATCATTCACTCGAGTGAGACCATGTGTCTTGGGAAGTCACCACAACAGGGCCGCTTCAAAACAAGACATTAGAGTAAAACTAAAATGGAAAAGATTGAGACAAATATAGAGCTAAAAAGTATTATTATTATTAAAAATAATGTTCACAATAAACAAAAAAATATATATTATGACATTATTCATACAATTTATACTAAATTACCAAATTTATTTTTTAAATAAAAATAATAATATGCATAAAAAAAGATGTAAACTTAAAAAGCCAAGCTTCAGTGAAATGTGTAAATGTTTTAAAAAAATGCTCACTAGTAATAACTGATTATATATATATATATATATATATATATATATATATATATATATATATATATATATATATATATATATATTATAATTATAATTAAATTATCTATTAGTTACATTTTTTCTCAGTCACTTTTCTCAGATGAGAAATTACATTTCCATACTACTTGTTCAACCTCCACAATATCTAGTCACTTGTGCACATCATTAAAGCAGTTTCTCATTGTTTTGAACAAATTGTGATTGCTTTGGTAGATTTATACAATTGATTATGTGCTAATATTAAAATGTATTATATAGTGCTCTGTCCTACAGTCTTGTAGTGATTTTGCTTTCGCCAATCGAGAATATCTAATATCTAATGTAAATTAAAAAATCGTATACTGATAATATACAACAACGTCAAGGTCTCTTGAGGAGGTTTGGATAAGTGATAGTTATGTTCTCTGTAGTTAAGTGAGCAGTCCAGTAGCGGTGACTTCATCCACTGGATGTGCTGATAACAATGCAATGGGAACATGAGCACTCATTTTTTTCGACAGCCTTGACCACAAATCGTTGGAGGATGCTGATCTCCTGGAGCACCAAAGCACCAAAAATCTGGAACAAGTAGATATGGTCCTGTAGTAGGTGCAGAAGGTCCTTGCCTGAAACATGCAAGCAAAGGTGCCTTGAAGTGAAGGTTTGCTCTCTGGAGCTTAACCTTGTTGCAGATGTCTCCGTTTTGTCTCTCTAGGATGGAGACTCAGGACGTGCTGCATCTGTTGCTGTCTCGCTGGACGAAGACTGAACGTATTATCTCTTTATGATTATCTCATTACTCGCAGGCTGGAGGCACAGACCGTGGTCATATCTGTTGTTGCCTTGAAGCTTGAGACTAAAGACTGTTATTGTTTCCCTGGAGGAG
The DNA here is from genome assembly GCF_018831695.1 of Puntigrus tetrazona. Classification (NCBI taxonomy): domain Eukaryota; kingdom Metazoa; phylum Chordata; class Actinopteri; order Cypriniformes; family Cyprinidae; genus Puntigrus; species Puntigrus tetrazona. Next base: position 9,428,484 of record NC_056699.1, read on the forward strand.
AGACTCAGAACTTGTTGATCTGCTGTTGTCTCTCTGGAGAGGAGACTCAGAACAACATATCTTGTTAACGTCTTTTCCATTGCAGTACTCAGACTCAGAACTGTTTCTGTTGCTGCCATCCTGTAACAGGCCGGATAATCAGAACAAGAAGTGTCTTTTGGAGAGGTACCTACATCCCTTCCCGATGAGGAGATTGCAATCTGGTGGTTCTGCACTTTCATGCTGTGATTGGCTGATCAGAGTGGGAGGACATGGTGTGGCCCACCCTTTTTTCCTCCTGTGGAACTTATTTGCATAGTCCAAACACAAAGTTAGAAACTAAAGTTTTACAGGTGCATTTCTTACTTACCAAACCTGCTGCTACAACCAGAGATACTAAGGAATTTTATGGTGGCCACAGGCCAAAACCTTCAGAAACTGCATTTTGACCAATGAGAAGTCTTGTCGTTCCCAGGCTTTTTACCAAAGGTCTTCTTCTTGCCGTTTAAGAGGTATCTGGCAGTTGTACTGGCATCTTTATCTGATGGCGTTTTGCTTACGTTAGTCCACCAAGATCCAAACAAAATGTAGCAAACCCTTGTCCGATATTGTAGTCAGAGAGTGGCCCCGCCAAAAACTGGGCTCTGGAATGTGTTGTCCACTACAGTCTTACCTCTCAAAATAGAATAGTTATAGTTCTCCCCCTACTCTTAACCCAACTATTCTAACTATACAGATCTGTATCTGTATAGATATAATTTATATCTGTATAGATAGAATAGTAGAATAATAGGAGAAGAAGAGGTAGAAGAGAGGAGTAAGAATGTATGTTGTACTGTACAGTTTTTTATGTTTTCTTGTACACATTGAACCTATGAAAACATATTTTTGTAAAGGTAATTGTGACTTTATCTTAGAATTCGGACTGTTTTTCTTGCAATTGTAAATTCACAGTATTTCACAACTCTGATAAAGTCTGAATTGCAAGATGTAAACTTACAATTCCAACAATAGATATCTGAATTGTGAGATAAAAATGTGATAGAAACAAGCTTGCATTGTAATCAAAGTCCATGGATGTTGGATTTTTTTATTGATGACTCGCATCAGATACTATCCATATCCAACTCCCATCCACTGGAAAGCTCCCATCCACTGAATTATTGAGGAATAATTTTGAAACTGTTTTTTTCAATCAATATCCCACATACAGTAATGTGTAAATTTGTGCTTTTGTAATGGATATATGATATACATAAGAAATGCAGCCTTCTCCATTGACAATGACATTTCATTCTGATGTCATTGACATGTTCATTGACATAAATACTTACATTTGAATGATGAACTAAAGAGTTTGAGTAAGTTACAAGCTTTTGTAGGCAATCCATTGTATTGTGCTGTTTGTATAAATTGTTTTGAGAAATGCACATACTTCTTCGTAAATATCAATGTTGAGTAAAAATGTAATGTAATCTAGGCTATTTTACCATTTTAAGCAGGCATATCTCACGTTGATTTGATCCTCAAGAAACATTTCTTCTTATTATAAAAACACTTACACTGCTCAATGTTTTATGTGTGTGAAAAATGTTGTGTTTTTCTTTCTTTTGTAAACAAAAATGTCTTTACTGTCACTTTTGAACAACTGAATGCATATTATGATATTATACATAGGATAGACAGACAGACAGACAGATAGATAGATAGATAGATAGATAGACAGATAGATAGATATTTAAGAGTCCTTCTTTCAATGATATGCTGTTCCTGACTGACTTTCATTCTGTGGAAAAATGACAGATGACAACAAGGACAATTTACTAAACGACTCAAGAAACGTAAAGGTCACCACCACCGATCGATGTGGCGCCAAAACCACATACATCCTTAGGTTCAAAATCATCTAAAAATAAGTTGATGCTCTTATGGAATGCTAGAAAGTACTTCATTCATCCATGCTGACAGTATTAGGAATGGGCAGAGAGGTACGGCACTATGGATGCCAGAGTAATCCCTGTGTGATAAGGTAATCAATGGAGCTGAAGGTCAAGTCCGAGGGGTGGATGCTCTCAATGTCCGTATGAGTGGAAGGTAATTTAATGTGGATTTGAGAGGGCTGTGTTGCCAGGATCACATCTACAATGGATCTCAAGTATAATCATGCATTACCTATGCAACTGACACTCATATAAGTCTGTGCTATGATAATTGAAGCACCTCAGTAGTATCTCTTCAAGCTTTCCAACTCTCAAGTCAATCAAATTTAATTTCCAGGCACGATCATGCACAATCAGTCACTCGGGAGCTCAGGGTCCCAGCTGCACTTTTGTCATGATTTAGAACCATCTTGCTCTGCCCAAACTTTAACTGCAACCATTATGAAAGAAGCAAAGAAAAAAAAGTCATCTCGAATGAGAACTCGACAGCTGGAAAAGCTAGGTATGAGACGATTCTTGTCAAATGCTTGAAAGATGAGTCTAAGTGTGGCCTTTAGCTGAAAAGATGGAGAGAGATAAGAATCCATGGTTAATGTTCCCGACCGAGGTCCGCTGGCTGAGATACAATCTTCACAATGATATATAAATATATAAAAAGTTGTACGGTATTTGGGGGAAAAGAAAAGAAAAACTCCCTTTAAATCCTTTGCTCTCAATTTCAGACTCTTTTGGTTGGTTTACAATAAGAGAGTTCATAGTCAGGGGTGAAGAGAAAACATTAAAGGGTTAGTTCACACCCAAATGAAAATTTCGTCATTAATTACCGTCATGTCGTTCGTTGATCTTCAGAACACAAATTAAGATGTATTGATATATTAACTATATTGACAAAAGTATAGGTTTGACAAGTTTAATATGTCATATCCATGAGTACAATTCTTAACGTTAAAGCATAAAATGGTATTCTCGGCAATTGTGTTATTCTAATTTTATAGCAACAGTTTGGACAAAACCCTTTTCTATTCTAACATGACAATGACAATGTGTGTAAGGCAAGGTTAAAAAATAAATTATTGATCGAGTCAGTGCGGAAGAACTTGACTGGTCTGCATAAAGTCAACTCCTAATCCCAGCTGAACACATCTGGTGTGACTTCAAATGTGGTCCTTGAGCAAAAAACTCGTCACTAAACACCAATGACTTGTACATATGGGTGTACTTCCAAAACTTACAACAGACATGAAATTTGATATGAGATCAATTTTTAAATATATGAATTATCTTTCCATCTTTGTCGCCACAGTTTAGGAAGTGCCTTTTTCTGTTCTATAACAATTTTGTCCATATAGTAAATGTACAAGTCATTGTTGTTTGGTGATGAGTTTTTTGGCTCAAGGACTGCATTTAAAGTCACACCAGATGTATTCAGCTAGGAGTTGACTTTATGCAGACCAGTCAAGTTTTTCCACACTGACTCAATCAATCATTTCTTTTTTAATCTTGCCTTATGTTAGAATTGAAAAGGGTCCAGTCCAAAGTGTTGCTATAAAATTAGAAAAACGCAATTCCCCAGAATATCATTATATGTTTTAACATTAAGATTTGTACTAAAGTAGTTAAACCTGTTCTTTGGAAGGGATGACAAAACATTTGGCAATACAGTGTATTTGATGAAATCGGAGAGCTACCTAACCCTCCACAGACAGCAATGCAACTGAACAGTCCATGTCACATCAGTGGCTCAACTTTAGTTTTGCAATGCTAGGAGACTACTTATTTTATTTTATATTTTTTTTGTGCAAGGATAAACAAAAATAACATTTCTCCTAGCGTCGTAAAACGGAAGTTGAGTGATATCAAAAATAACAGTTATTATGAATCTGTGATTGTTCATGTGAACACATGTCCACTTTGTATTGTTAAAACATTGTGGGACAATAAAGACTCACTGGTTGAATGATAGCCATTGTGTAATTACTTTATAAAGAGAAATGTGGTGCAGAAGACATATAGTTACAAAAGTAATTTGCCCAAGCATGCCAAAATGGTCAAAGTCTATTTCTACTGGCTGTGGAGATTCAGGTGTGCAATAAATCTACCAAAGCCCCTTCAAATCCCTCCTCAACAATCTCTCTCGCTCTTTCATTCTCTCTCCATCCATAATTATGTTCTGGAGAGGAAAAGTGCCGGCTGTCTCATCTGGATTAAGCCTCACACAACTGTATTCAGTCACACAGTTTGCAAAACAGCTTCTCTCTTGGTCCTGCAGATCAGTTCAATTTTCACTGGAGCTTGTGTGATTCAAAGGCTGGATGGTTGCTTCTTTAACCCCCAGCAACCCAACAACTGAAATACATGACATATACACACACACACACACACACACACACACACACATATATATATATGTCATGTATTATATATAGATCTTAGCAATTAATTAAATTCAGTTTCATTCCCCCACTGAATTGGTGTCCAATTTATGTTTTAAAATGTTTAAAATATCAGATAATGTACAGAGAATTTCACACAATGCATATACTTTAATAATAATAATAATAATAATAATAATAATAATAATAATATAAATAAACATATAATTAAATATTTTTAATAATAATATATATATATATATATATATATATATAAACATAATTTATTTACTTTTTAAAATATAATTTTTTTTTCTCTGGCAAATAGTGAAAAAATTATTGTGATTAATTATACTTTATTAATAAACTAAATGCATAGATTAAACAATTAAAAAAATACATTATTATTATTAATTTATTGAACATTACTAAATAATTAACTGCATTATACAAATGCAATTATGCTACGGGTCTCTAAAGTTAATAAGGATACTAGTTAGCAGAATGAGTAGCAGATGTTAGTGGAGACATATTACTCTCTGTAGGGATTAAAATCTTGACCTTTACTCATTTCCCTACCACTCTAATCAAAAGCTGTAAATGTAATTTGTCTCTAAACACTCCAACCAAGAGACTAATCTCCCTAGGCAACATTTAAGGCATCACTGGCGCCCTTCCGATGGAAAGGCTTCTCCGAACAGTAGGCAGTAAATGCACCATAACATGTATTTATCGCTGATAAGGCAAATCCCAGAACGCACTGTGGTAAGCTCTCAGAAAATGATCACCCATGGAAATGACTGTTTTAAATAAATAATGTCAAAAATATTGATAGAAAATAATCATCTAATTAAAAATGTGGCCTTTTATTTCATCTGATATTTGTATTGAGTCGTTTGCTCAGCAGCATGACCATTGCAATCGATTGTGTGTGTTAATTATTGTATGTATCGTGTGTTTCACAGCCAGAGTGCTACTTGTGTTCTGCCTGTGTGAAATCCTGTCCATGAAGAGAATATCAAATATGTCTCTTTGAAGGTTTCTTTTTGGTCAGAATGTTGCCTTTGAAGGCTGTCTGTGTGTGCAGCAGAAAGTGAGAAACCACATAGGAACTGAGTTAATGTCTTTGAAAACAAGTCCTTGGTGGACAACAGCTTAACATTTACAAGTGTTTTTCAGCAGATGGTAACCACAGTAAGTGGTGACTTTACTGGAATAGGTTTGAGAATTAAACCACTGTATCTTTTTGCTAGTGCTAACCTACTGGCGTGGTCTTGCATATGATCATAGCTTTGGCAATTCTAAACATTTACAGGTTAAATGGTACAAAAAAGAGCAGTCATAAAAAATAATGTAATCAAATATAATATAAATTTAAATATAATAAAAGCTAGTGTATAGGCATGATTCTGCAGTTTGCCATGCATTTCATAATTGTAAACTTATTAGATCCATTAATTAGTATAATTAGTAGACAGAAAATAAAAATAATAAATACAGAAATAAAATAATTTATTTACTTTGTAACTTGGGTGAAAATGAATGATTTCAGTTTATTATCTTTTCTTTATTTCACTGATTACAGTGTTCATGTGGCAATTGGCAAAATCATGTCTTTCTCAAAAAAAAATTAATAAATAAATAAAAATATATATTTATATTTAAGTTATATATAAATAAAATACTTATATACTTATTATATTTTATTTTAGTTAAATATTTTGGGTAAGTATCTTTACTCCGTTCATTTGTCCATACAAGAATGAATCAGTAATATTCTAGCTGATCTAAATTGTATAATGTCTCACTGTTAAATTAAGATGCTTCACTGGATGGAATAATTACTGCAAAACAAAAGGCCTGTAGACATTTGATGTGATGCCCTCAAGATGTGATTCTCTGCTTCAGCCCACCAGTATTGATCTGAACGACTGGCAGTTGTGCACTTGTCACACAGTGCTTTTCTTTCAAACAAAGAGGGTGTGTGTTTGCTTGTTAAAATCTTTCAGACGGAAGCTTCAATCAAAAAAAAAAAAAAAAAAAAAACTATTGTTTTTTTCTTAAGAATAAGGAAAAAAGGTTATAAGACTTTGCATTGAGAAGAAAAAACATTAAAGAAAATACAAAAAAAGGTTATTTTTAATTATGTATTGATGCCAAGGTATCTAGTTCTGTGCATTGATTTATTTTATAGAGATCACGATCTATATAATTTGTTTGTCTAATAAAGTGTTTCAGTGACAAATCAGATACATGTGTAATCACAGTGTAATTACAGCACGGCAGTCTTTAATAGTCAGTGAAGCAAAGGCAGAACACCGTGATACTCCAACCCAGCAACGTAACATCATTTAACATCAATGAAGGCAGAGCGCCATAACTCATCTGGAGCATTTCAAACAAAGTGTAAGTATGTGTATATAAGTATATGTGTAAATCGTACACATTAAAATACACAGTATACACACAAATTATATAAACAAAAACTCTTATTTTGGATGTGATTAATTGCAATTAATTAATTTTTTTTTATATGTGTATAGATATATATATTTATCTGAAAAATTTTGCACTGTTCAGAAGAACAAACAACTGAACCAGACACCCACATGAATTTAAAAATGTGAAAAAACGTGACAGCTTCCAGTGGTACAAAGTGTCATTTCTGTGACAAAAGGAAAAAAAAAATAGTGAAATTGAGGGGAAAAAGAAATCAACAGAGACTTTCTTTCTAAGGTGTACACTGTGTCTTTAGATGAGTGTGGACTCTGAGCGAAACTCCCAAACTCTCTCATCAGCTCCAGGGCAGCTGGATCAATTCTCATCGTATTATACCCTGCATTAGCTGGCAGAGTTAACTGATCGCTAATGGCAAGACTCTGTTGCACTCTCACCCTACCCACCCTTCGCTAGGCTATTAGCAACACGACCAAACCCTACTGTTGGGCAAGGGAGGTGGAAAACAACAGCGAGGCTATTACAGTCTACTTAAACTTGCTCCGTGTCCTTCATCAACACCAACTGAGCTGACAGTGACTACACAAAGGTCTGAAAAGAGAGGGCTGTGGGGCGGTGGAGAGTATGAGAGGAGAAAATGGAGGCCATCCAAGCTGTCTCAAATGGTGGTAATGTTTCTTTGTCGGAGATTTGCTGTTTAATTAACGAGAGCCCGAGGCAAGTTCAAACCTCAGCACTGAGAGGGAAGCACCAAACCAAACAAATGAAGGCAAATGACCAGAAATGTGCCAAGAAGAATGAAAGATGAAAAGCTGCAGCAGCTGATTGGAACAGCATTCTGCTGAAATGTTGAGACATTTTAACACCTTTGCTTTGTCTCAGTGATTTGGATGCTACTTTGTTATCTGCAAAATATGTGTCAGTATAAAACAAGTGGACACTAATTGTGATTTACTTGTTCTTTAGTTACTCGCAATACTAAATATTATATTAGATCACATTATTCAAATAGCAGTAATTTAAACTTAGCATTTGACTTTCGCTTATAATAAGTTCACTTATAAGTAATTGCTTTAAATAATTAAATAATTATTAAATTAATTATTTTATATATATATATATATATATATATATATATATATATATATATATATATATATATATATATATATATATATATATACATACATACATACATACACATACACACATTAAAATATATATATAAAAAAAACCCACATATGTCAGAACTCCAGACTAGCATCACAATATCAAAACGGAAATGAAACAGAGTGCAGGGTCATAATATCTGTGGCAAATCACCATTGTGTGTCTTTTTTAATGCTTTCAAACGAGACTGTGAAATTTTAATGAAACACTAAAAAAAAAAAAGATGGTTGCTATGAATAGTTGAGGAAGTATCAGTCTTTGCTGAGGTTTCACAGCAAACAGATTTACTGTAACAAAGTCAACGGTAAGCGTGAATGGACCATTTCAGTAGCTCATTTGTAAATATTTTTTAAAGAAAAAAACTGAATTCAACATCATTTGCAAAATAAATAAGGTCCTACTTTAGATAAAGTGCCCCTTACTATCATGTATTGTGATCATATTGTATTGTATTGTGCTCATATTGCTGCTATAGAGGTTGTGTGCGGGTAAGGTTAGGGACAGGTTTGGTTGTATGGGTAAGTTTAAGGTCAAATAAATAAATCATTTGACCCAAGGTCAAATAAATAAATTGCACAATTATTGTAGGAAAACATCATACATTTTCCTTAAAATCTGGTTAGTAATAACTTCAGTTGCATTAAATCTAAAACTTTGTCATCACTTTAAAGTGGTAAAATCGTTTTGGTAAAAAAAAAAAAGCCTCCAAATTGTTTTGTTAGTAACATTCTTATAAATACACTCTATTGTGTTCTGCCGAAGAAAGAAATGCATACAGCTTTGGAACAACATTAAGGTGAGAAACTGATTTTGGGGTGATCTACCTCATTAGAGAGAGAAATTACAAAATCTCATTAGAGAGAGAAATTACAAATTTAGTAAATTATCATTACTAAAAAATGCATTAAGCTCTAGTAACTAATAAATATTTTATCATAAGAATTAGAACTACTTAACCAGACATTTCACTCAAAGTAGCATGGATCAGGTATCATTTGTTATTAGGGGCAAATCACTTAGGAGAGTTTATAAATAATTGAAAAGGACTTTCTGCATTTGCTTCAACACCAATTTCACCAGCATTTCATTACTTTGCCTTTTATTTGAAGCTTTTATCTAAAGCCACTTATAAATATATACAAATAAAAATAAAAATCTAGACCAACCACAGGTAAAGAACCCTGATTGGGGGCAAAATGGTGATTGTTCATGAATGTTTACTGATTTGTATCTACAACTTTTCATTTGAGTTCACTTTGCTCCCACTGAGATTCGAAAGGTGTGTGTGAAGGGGTCAATGCTAAATATATGCACCAAATAAATTTTTAACACACACACACACACACAGAAGCTTGAGCTTTATATTAACTTATCAAAAGTCATGTGTTACTTTGAAGGTGGTCTGTTCAACTCTTGCTGAGGAACCTGTGAGAAAGTATATCAACAGGATGCAATTGAACCCTCAGTGAGACTATATCATAAGACATTAGCCTTTAATAGACTCTATTAAGTCATTACATGTTCCATTTACTTTAACTGCGTAATTCTGAACTCTAAGAGGAACAGAGAGACGAGAGAAGGTGAGGTAGAAATGAAGAAGTGAGAAACTGGACAAACATTCGTTTACAAAAGTTTCATACCCAAAGGACGACATAAAGCTGGTTCATAACTCATTACGCAGGCTCATTTCAATTGACAGCTAAACTCAGCGATAATGAGCACACTTCGATAAAACAATAATTAGGAGAAAGTGAACTTGATTTATATGTTTCCTGCTTTCGATTTACAAATTAATGAGGTCGAAAGCGAAGTAAAACATGTAAAGCGTGTAATAAGCCATTAATCCCCACAAAATGTTGAAGGAATGTTAATGCACACAGGTCTGGAGAGGATGCTGGATTCTTGTCTGGAGACAGCAGCCAGAAATTCACAGTGAGAGAGAAGGAAAGAGATGAGAGAATGAAAGAGTCGTGATGAGTGTGCGATTATCTGCAGTTTTTCACTTCACAATCAAAATGTCTGCTCTCGACTGTGAAACAGACTGCAGACTGGGATGAAATTACAGCAATGCTCTTTATCTTTATAACTGAACTGAGAGAGCGAATATGTGGATTTATTGGTAATATTTTGAAGCATTATTTGTGAGGCTTTATTATACATTATTATGAGGCTAATAGAGACCAAGGTCTTTCTGTTAACAGAGAATCAAAGTATTGAAATCAGTACACTATAGAAATCTTTCACATTGGATGCTTTACAAAAAAAAATAATTTGAGCTTTTGCTTTAGTGTGCCAGTAGGCGTTTTGTTTGCAAATACTGTAATAATCCAGTGAGATTACTGTCTAAGAAGTCTGACACCAGATGGTATGACCCACACAGAAATCTGATCACTATCATCCAGTCAGTCTGGTATTATATAAAGAAACAGTAGCAACTGAGACTAAATCTATAGAACTGTGGCAACTAATAATCATAATAATATTCATTTATTCCAAACTCAATTTGCAGAAACTTTTAGTGTCACATAATATGTGACTCATGCTTAAGAAATATATATATTCTTTGCTGTTTAATAGTTTTATTAAAACTTTGATACACTACCGTTTGGGTAAGACTTTTGGAATAATTACTTTTATTCAGCAAAGTCACACTCAAGATCTGTGTTTCTTAAAATTGCTTACTTGTTCCAAACTTTTCACCATTATGATATACTGTATATAAAAGCATACTTACTTTAACAAATGTCTAAATCTTTTTAAAATACTGTACTGTATATTGCAAGTAGGTGGAAATACTGATCTAAAAATGATTGTTTCTAATGTCACACTAAAGCCAAAGTAAACAAAAAAAGAAAAATCTAAAAGCATGTTTTTGAGAAGTATCTAATCTGCTTAAAACTTCCGCACAGTTCTGTATGTGGGTGGAATGAAACAGTGTCTGATCAACAATCACTGGCAGACCTCTGCAGTACCACTGCTGACATGACTATAATTGTTTTATAAAATCTGCAGGAAGTTTACTACTGCTTTTGAACAGCTATAAACAGAAAAAAAGTTATCCATAAATAGTTTCACCATTGACCAGTAGGGGCTAAGTGGACCACGCTAACTAGCCAAACCTCGACCTCCTAATGGTTCGAATTCTGATAATGTTTGCCATTAAGATAAGAAATGGAACTAAAAAGGGTCAACACTGCCATTGAAAGCTGAAAGTGTAGTATAAGATGTCACTATCTCTCCATTAACCCAATCATTTTCCCAATTTTTCTAATGATGAAAGTAGATTTGATTCTGGTGCATTTACATTAAGCAAGTTCATAAGCGATTGGAAAGAACCCAGCAGTGCTCCATCAAACCAAACTGGGCGGTAAAAGCTCTCGGTTCCCCTCAGTAACCTGCCTACTTGCACTTAAAGTGACTCCATCCATCATGGCGCTACATCATTTCCTGTAGTGATAATGTCGACATTTGGGGGACTGAGAAGCATCGCGGTGTGTTAGTGACCTATTGGACATCCAATCAGATATTGACTAATGCAAACGGAAGAGATTAGATCAATCTGATTGGCTGATCCACCGGTGATGGATTAGGCGTGTCAGAGAGGTCATGTCCCCTTTCTCATAACAGAGTGCGAATAGGACAGTTTGTCACTGAATATTGAGGATATAAAGCTTCTATGGACAATTAGGAAGTGGACATTCATTAAGTTCGTGTTTTATGACTTTCCTCTATCCTTCTGTGTCTCGTCCCGTTCTTTTTCTCATGCTCTAGCTCTTTGCCCATTGTGTGGTTCTCAAGGCCAGATTTACTAACAGCTTGTGCCAACGCAACCCGTCTTTTTGCATTAATATAGGACTGTTAGGAATTACTAAAAAGACACAGTAAAGAATAAGCACTTAAAAGGCATAGACACAGTTGTTTCTGCGCCTGAAGTTTCCTTTTTAAACACAACATTTAGGTAGAGAAAAAAAGAGTATTAAAATGAATCCCAAAACACAAATTAGTAACATTTGTATCGTCAAATTACTGTTATCTGTACCGTTTTTTTTAGTTTTGCATCGTAAGTACTGTACAAGTAAGATCAACCGCAGCCTGATGAGCATCAGCTATACTTATTTGTGACTATGCTAATTTGTGCTGAACTTGTTATATTGCTTTGTTCGACATTTACATGAGTTGTTGTGTCTGTGTTCTTTAATTTGCGCATTGTCAGTAATTCACCAGCAGAAATGCCCATGTCCGTCACCACTAATTTTCTCTGTTTAGTAAATCTGGCCCTTAGTGTGAATTTCAAATTGAAGGATAATGTAATACATAAGGGAAAGCATGTCTTACTTCAGGTCTTGGAATGGTTCAGCACGAACGTGTGGCGTTTCCACCGAATGACTAAACACAACTCCCTCGTTGCCTAGAGAGAAAAAGAGAAAACCAGAGAGTGACAAGTTATATAGTTGATTTAAAACTTTCGTGTCGTATTTCATGTTGTATAGTGTCTGTTTCAAATAAATGTTGACAGGCATTTTAAATTGTAATAACATTTCACGTTGATATCAATAAATCAGCCTAAAACACTGGCTTATCAAATTATTTTTATCCTATACCTGATGCTCTGTTATATATACCACTAATAAAGTAACTCGGGCTAGGCAGAGATATGAAACATCAAGCGATAAATTTTAAGAACCGCAGACCAGTAGACTTTTCCCTGTATTTCTGGAACATTCGAAATGTCCCCCATTTTTCACAGCATATTTTTTTCTTCAAAATGTGCTTGTTAAGTGAGTTTTCGTAAGTATAAATGTAAGCTGTTGTTCCATACTTTCTGTTTTACTTGTGTCGGTCTGTCCTAGTTTACTTTATTCCTCTTCATTTTCCCCAAAATCATGCCAAAATGATTTTGAATAGTTTAATAGGACAGTTCACTTAAAACCAAACTTCTGTCATTTATCATTTCATCTTCGTATCATTTTAAATACATGTTTTCCTTCTTATATGGAACACAAGCAGAAATAGTTTGAAAGAATATTCACGATTAACTCACGCACATTTCCATTAAGAGACAAAGTCATAAAGTTTTCAGACATGAGGGTGAATAAACAATGGCAGACATTTCACTTTTGAGAGCGATATTCCTTAACGCTTTACTCTTTCTCTCCATTCTCTTTCTCTCCCCAGGGCAGTTCTTGTTTCTGACACATTTTAGCCTTTCAGTCTCACCTCTTGAAGAACCACTGTCTTCCATTTATGCATGCTCTGTCTATCTTTTTCTCTCTACCACTTTTTCTCTCCCTTGATCCCTCTCTCTACCCATGTCTTTTTGTGAAAAGAGGTAATGGACAGATCTGCCCAATTACTGTGCATGTGCCCTCTTTGTCCCTGACCTCTAGTTATTCCACTTGACCTCCCAGCATGCACTGTTTCAGGCAGAGCCAGAAAAAAGTAAGAGAAAGGGAGGCCTGCATGAGCGAAATCTATTTGAAACAATATATTTGCATTTCAATACAAGAGAAGGTTACTGGTACATACGGTGCATGCAAATATTTGAATCTTGAAGCTGGCATAAAAAATGGATGCCGTATAAAATATCATATTTACATTTTCTAAAGTGCTCTAATAAAAATGACATAACAGCTGAAGACTTCTAATTTGATTGATGCTTTCTGCAGGTCATATCATTACAACAAATGTGAATACAGTTAGTAAACTGTACCATTAGTTTGTGAGATTCGGATTGACTGTTTTTTAACTGTTTAGATATTTGATGAAATATCTAAAAAAATGTCATACAGAAACTATTTAGTATCCACTGTCCAGGTTGTAATACCAAAGATGGAAATAAATACCGGCACATTTACAACAATCAAAACATATAGATATTTATGCGTCGTAGCACTGCACATGTGTGAAGGTTATTTTTAAATCAGACTGATAAGATTGTCAGAACCGAGTTTGTACACGTTTAAACTGTTTTATAAAAGCGATATCACACATTACGAGTGACTCATCTCTCTCTCTTTCTCTTACCTACTGCTCTGCAGGTTTAGTGGACTAATGACGCCTGACTGTATTCCTTAACAAATGCAATTTTCTCCTTGCACATCAGGCAGGTCCATTTAAGAGACAGTCTGGCTGTGATTTAGCCGTCAGAATTACTTGAATTAAGAACTAAATGCATAGAAAACGATTCGCACAAGCGCTATTTTATTTGAAGTCATGTTATTGCAGATAGACAGATAAAATGCTGGATTAGCTTCATTGTGTCAAAAACAAAAAAAAGTGTGTCCATCAGTTGAAAGCGCATTGCCGTAATGCTGCAGACAGCTCAGCTGATTATAATGTGACTGAGCTTGTTTTACATGTCAGGCATCTGTTGGAGATATGCATATCCAAACTTTCCTGACAAAAAACGAGCATGAAAGCTTTGTTGCTTTTTATAGATGTGCATTTTAGGCCTGTAATAAATCATCTGCAGATTTTTTTTTTTATGTAAGGCTACTAACCATCCCTAGGAGAACTACTGTACTGTATGATACAACATTACAGTAGCAGTGGAAATTGATGTATGGGCCAGATTTAAAATAAACTATAACACTTAAGGGACTGTATGAAAGTACCTGGAAGGTACAGTTTGAGACCTTAGTCTATACGTTTTTGGATCATGTTTAAATGGATATGTGTTTGCGCATGGTGTACCTGTGACCCTCAGTTTATCTGTGCCAATACTGATCTCCTCTTCATCAGCAGAGAAGAGAACTCTCTCGCCATCACTACTTCTCACCTCGAACCGCTGACACTGGGCTTCTACCATCTCAGAACCTACAGAAAGAGAGAAAGGAAAGAAATAAAATCTTGAGAAGATTAATCATAATACATATTTTTATCTTTGTAGTCCACATAAACCTTGTCCCATCAGAAATGGACTTCTTGTAATGGACACGGAGTGTTAGATGGAAAAAAAAAAAAGGTGGATGGTAGTGATATTGATCAGATATTATTATACTTTAATGAGTACTGTATGCATACAGCCTAATTTCTGCCTACAGAAGACAGATGACAATACTGACAATAAAAAGGAAGCTCCCTCAGTTAATATTAGAACAGCTGCTCATTGTTTCCAGATTGTTTAAAGAATTACTAGTGTCAAATTATAAAGGGTTTGTATGTTTAATTAATATTCTGAATTAATAAATATCTTGAGTAAAAAAAGGCTCCAAATAAAAAATACTAATTATTCTAGTAATCATTCAGCTGTCACAGAATACTTTTTTATTCTGTCCAATAAGTAGTAAGTTGTACACATAAAATAGTGCATATTAAAAGACTTTATATGAAGTGAACTGAACTGGAAAATATGACATAGAGACAACAACTTTTATTTAACGATACATGGAAAGGGTTTTAAATGCAATATTATTCAGGAAAAATTCTGATTAACAACCTCAAATCTTTGGAAAAAAACTCCCTTGAAGAGTTCTCGTCAACATAATACCACAAATACCTCTTCACTCCAGTTTGAAATGGAAATCCTTTCTTATTTAGACCTTTATCCATGGTTATGAATTAGAGAAGGAGCTGATTTTTTTATTTACATGCAGAGGCTGATGTGAGAGACGTGAATGAAACCGATCTTGACTTTTTTCACCAAGCGTGACTTGGCCTAAAAACTACACTGTCGCTGGGACCTCAGTAGCTTTTAATGCACTGCCCCAAACAAACACTGCAATGGCTTCACTGACTATATTATTCATCACAGCTATCATATCTTCCATGTCTTAGGTGACCTTGGAGAGCAAACTTGCCTTTGTTTGTTTGTCCGCATTATGCATGTGTGACAGAAAGTAAACTTCTTTTTTTCCTAAAGCCCGGCTTTCTCCTTTCTCTGCCACCTTCTATTGTCTTTCTAGCCCTCTTCATTCATGCATTACCTGTCCTCTTATTTTTTAGTGTTTGTACTATAAGACACCCTGCCCTTTCTCCAAGTGCCCTATGGCAAAGATAGCAGTACATTAAAGTAGCCTATAACAATGCAAATTTTGGATTGAATGCAACCCTCTTTTTCAATATGACTTTCTTTATATTTACTATTCGCTTTTTTTGGATGGTAGCCTACGTGGATTCTTGATGGAAGCAACAATAGCATTTCCTATTAAAAAAATATGTCACATAAACTGCACATACCTTATATATGTAGTCTCGATTTTCTAAAGTGTATCTATATGGGTAATGAGCGATTATTTTTCCTAAACCCCTTCTTTGAGTGACGCTAATCTGCAGTGATTGGTCTAATTTTCATTTCATGCCTGATAGCAACATTTGTGAGCTGTGCTGCTTTGTGTACAGCGTTACCGGGGAAACAGCTATTTTAGCGCTCCTAAAGCGGCTATGTTACAAAGATTCGGTCAACTTTTGAGAGACAATTTTACACATGGTGCACTTTCAGATTTAAACCTTTGCAGGACATTTTCATTTACTTAGAACTGTGTTACACACTGCGTGAAAAAAAAAAAAATCATAATGGGGCACTTTAAAGTAACATTTGCACTCTTCAGTCAAATGGAAGAACCTCAATTAAATATAACTGTTTTAAAAGGTTTCAGAGCTGTGTACCCACTATCATATTTTTATGAAAACATCTAAAAGTATAAAAATGTATTCATCTTTAACTTTAAATGATTAACAGTTACATTTGATTAAGAAAAAAATTATCTTGATGAATTTGTTTATTACAAACAAACATCTTTTTGGTGTACAAGACGGTATTGGATTGGATTCATATGAATAACTTGTGGATTACTATGAAGCTTTCATCAGCTTTTTGGACTCTCATTCCGATGGCACCCATTCATTGCCGACGATCCAATAATAAGGTAATGATGTAATGCTAAATGTCTCTAAATTTTGTGAGTTAACCAGCAAGTGTTGAAATGTTGCAACTAAACATTTCTGAACATATTTAATCATGTAACCAAATTAATTTCTCTCTATATTTTCAGTTCAGTCATCTATTGTATCCCATGTCTCAAAAAGGAGAGTTGACATAGTTATTTCAGTTTGGGAACTGAAGGAGCCCCAGATCAACATGTCTTTTACAGTTCTTTTACTCAGCGGGAAGTTGTTGTTCCTGCTGTGCTTAAATATCTTTTCACAGACCTAAAGAAACAAATGTAGAGCACATCTTCAGATTTTGAAGTTTTATAAAAGAAAAGGTTCTTTTTTTCTTTTTTTAATGCAGTGTAGGGTTGTGCTAAATATAAAAAGAAACATGCTGTTCATTAATTAATTGCTTATTATTTCTCTTATATTTTATTCTCATGTAATTAGGAAGATATGCTTCATATCTGTGAAAGTCTCACATCATTTGATAGCTTTTGAGAGAAAAAAAATAACAGAAAAATGAAATTGGAAAAAAAAAAGAAGTAAAAATTATGTTGGATAGTGATTAAAGACGTGCTTGAGGATAAGGCAAGTCTAATTCTGATTATGCTGATGAGACCAAGAGGAGAGAATGCTAATAAATTGTTAATTTATACTCATATTTGATTAATCCTCTCTTGACCATATCACTGCACAGCGGTGGCCAGAGATTTGCTCATAGATTCACTACAGAGCATCATTATCTTTATAGAGGTTGTGACAGAAACACACCACAGGATTATGAAGGGACAGTTTTGCTTCTTTCTTTCTTTCTTCATTCCTTCTTTTTCTACCCTTTCTTTCAGTCAAAAGCAGCGCTGATAATTGAAGTTGAAATATGAAAATATATAAAAGCAATATTGATATAACATAGCCCAAATGGTTCATACACACACATATATATATATATATAAAGGTATATTTTTTGTTGTTTTTGTTTTGTTCAGCTTAAAGTGCTTTCAGCGGACCAAACATTAAATTCTTCATTAGTTCAATATAAACACTATAGATACAGATATAGACCCCAGTAATTCCTAATTAAAGCCATGTTGTTCACAGCAGGTTATTACCTTACATTTGTTTGCATGATTCAAGAGCTTAATGTTCGAGTGCTTGATTACTTCAGTGATTGTTCTCAATTAATGTACATGTAAGGAGTAAGCACTCATTATTTGGACAAGGACATCTTCACTTTCAGAAAGCTATGCAGACTGCACCATCTCACGGATCTCACAGTGCGGATCTTTCATTCGTTTAGGTGATTTAAATGAGAAATGATATTCAGCGGATATTAATGACCCGGTCTTGAATATTAATTGATACTGATTTACCTCTCATCAGAACTGAGGATTGATGATTAATTGTTGTTTTGAGGATGGAGGAAATGGAAGTTTTCCCTTGGAGTGAAATGGAAAGAATAAATGACCTTGCTGTGGAAAACCACATGGTGTGATAAAATAAAGAGGTGTTTTTTTTTTATTTCGCAATAATCCAAAAAAAAAAAAAAAAAAATACATTGTTAAGTTTGTCAGTTGAATTCAAAAAGTACCTTGAGGAAAGCATTGAGTGTGATCAGACAAGGAAATGCATTATAAAGGTGGAATGACAAAGGTCTTGCTATTCTACTGCATTTCTTACAATTCTTCTATAGAATATTATTTATTATAATATTGAAAACCCTTTGGTGTACAACAGCAATGCCTTTGTCACTCCACCTTTATAATGCATTTCCATCTTATGCCAAGGAATATGAAATGTTTAAAACAACAAACGGATTTCAATATTCTATAGGATATTGAAAACCCTTTTGTTGTAAGAAATGCTGTATACAAAGAAGTATAATATAAAAACTATGTCATGCAATAAAAACAACAACAACAGCAATAATGATAATAATAATAATAATAATAATAATAATAATACTGCTGTCTGATACCTAACTTTGATATTTTAGGAAGGGCTCCCTCACAAAGCTACATCACATTTGTAGGGGTCCATGGCATTTGAAAAAAAAATAAAAAATTGAAAACTTTTGTTTTACAAGACCATGTACAGCCAAATGATAATGTGCTGTAAATAAACTGCTTCATTATCATTCCAGCTAGAGCTGGACTTGGATGAGGTTGAACATCTGTGCAAAATGCTGTTCACATAAAATGTGGCTCTGATCTGGATTACTCTGACCTTATGAGTAAGCATCCTCCGCTGATGCAAGCTTTAGAAATATCCACACCCCTTCTTTTTAATCAACCAACCAACCAGCCAATCAATCAATCAATCAAGAATAGAGCATTCGATCAATAAAATCCTTTGAAAGAATCTTGTAGAAAACCGATGCGCAAAATAATTGCAAAGCAGAGAATGCCAGTTTATTAAAGATAAATAATTTATCTGTACTGGATAAACCTCATCAATAAAAAGGCAAAACAGGTGGATTTCGAGCGCCTGCATTAATCAGTGTGTGTGTGTGCATGCGTCTGGGTGTGGTTTGTGGACAGTGTAAAGAGACAAATAATCAGAGATGTTGTCATAATCAGCAAACACAGCCCTGAAGACTGATGCGTGTATTTGTGCGCATTAATCTCCATATGTCCTTTAGGTACTCTCTCTCTTTCTCTCCTTGGAGAGTTTAAGCTCACTACCTCTAAGTGGCAATGTGGCATTGCAAATGATGATATTCATTTAAAACTAGCAATTTATTCTGGCTAAATTACACAACATAAAACAGCACATTAAATTTCTAAACGTTCCTCTACATGCATGCACACTTTGCCAATGTATTCTTACCATGATTAATTACTTGGAACTAATCACTCAAATCACTGGATTTTTGGTGCCGTGAAACTTATAATTGGTGACTTGAGCACTTTGAGATGGCTGTTTTTGAAAAATGCAGGTATATCTATTTTTAAATCAGTTCCCTTATGTATTGCAATGGATTCAAACATTTGGGAATAATACTACACGTATAACACTACTGTTCTCTACATTACTGCCTCATCAAAAAACAATAATATTACAAAAAAAATGATCAGTCACAAAAACAGTTGAGATGACAAACATCAAAGCCTTTTTTTAGGATTTCTAATCAAGCAGAAAAGAGTCTGAATAGAGTCCTTATTACCTCATTAATTTATTTCAGCCAATAAAAAAAAGTCAATTTAACAGGAGGGCTGAATTGACAACTAATTGCCTTTAAAACTAATGCAAATGCTAACTGATAAGGTTTTGGTAAGGATTGCGGCAAAACATACTGACAGCATCCCACCTGAGTCACACACACGTTTTCCTGTTGTCCTTGTCCGCCCCCCAGAGCATCTCTCACTCATGTCCTCTCTGTCACCCAGCGCTAATGAAATCATCTCCCACTCTCTCAAAGCGGAGAAGCCATTCATTATGCAGTCTACACTTCTAAAAATGAAAAGTCAATAAGACAAAAAGCAGATGCTGTGTTCCCTCAATGTCCTCTCAGTTGTTTGGCCTCTGGAGGAGGTGTTCAGAGGAGAGATGAGCTCACAGCTGGAGCCAGAGCGTGAGAACAGCCCATGCACGGATTATTTTCATGTCCCTCGTTTTCAATCATCTGTGCAGGGACCTCGTGGCAAACAGTGGGGTGCCTCAGGTTAGCGGAGAAGGATGGAGGGATGGAGAGAGAGAAAGAAAACAAGATCTGACAGCACAGGCTTGATACTGTATTTCATCACCAGCTCACTTCCAGCACACATCCCATCAACACCTCCAACTAAATCCTGCCGCCTAATAATTTAGCAAGGCACTATATTCCTGCAAGAAGGTCACGAGGAGCGTTATTTCAGACTGTGTGCCAAAAAACACACAACTATGGAGGATCACAGGGTGAGGATGTCCTTAAAGGTTAGTCTAAAGCATTTAGACAGTATTCAGTCTTCTTCTGGGTGCAATTAAGTAACTTTTTTACAGTATAGTGTTGTATTTTACCTTTAAGAAAAATAGTCTCTTATGCTCACCAAGGTTGTGTGAAAATGTATAATTTGTGTGTATATATATATATATATATAAAATGAATATTTTATTATGTTTTAAAATTATTAAAATAGAAATATGTATGTATGTAATGTAATGTATGTATATTTATGCGATGACAAAGATTCATTTTCAGTGGCCATGAGTCTTAGGGGCCACCATAATCAGTCTAATATGTTGATTCATATTATTAACAAAACTTTTGCTGTCTAACATTTATATATTTATAAAGAATTTGACAATGTAATTTAATATTATTTTATTTTATTTTATTTAGATTATCAGAGGACTAGAAAATTCAAAAGCACATATTATTCAATATTTCATAATTTTATAATATATGATAATAATAATAAAAATGTATGTATCTTTACAGTCACTTTATATATGTATTTACAGTCACTTTTGAAGGGCTTGCAAGCTGCGATTTTAAAACTATTACTATTAAAAATATGAAACATCTATGTACCGAAATTCGTTAAATGCAGTCCTTCCACTAAAAAATAGTTCCTCACAAATGCAAGCAGAATGTTCAGAACACTACTCTCATCTAATGGAGCTTAAAATAAAAACAGGAGCTCAAAAATAGGCATGGCTTCTTCCCATTGACAATTTTTCAGTGCAAACTCCGACCTACAAAAGATTTTATTGGTTGTGACAATTACCGTGTTAATGTCCTACACTATGCCAACCCCTACACCTGACCCTAACATTAACCAGTGAATTTGGTTGAATAGCGTGGTAAAGAAAGTTGATTGTAGTTCAGGAGATAAACAGTTAATACGATTATGCGAGACGAGATTGCCGAGACAGACCGTTGTGTAACTGTGTGAGTCTTGAAATGTTTTGTTCACACAGCAGCTTACAGTCATGTTTAGAAATATGTCTATATGAACATGCAACGGGAGCCTTGCCTGTATTCTTTACCAGTAACCATAGCAACAGTGACCAAAGAAATATCAAAGATGGCGACGTCCGCTGAAATCACTTTCTGACACGACAAAAGTCCAATTTAGCCGCAAGTTATTTCTTCAAATCTTCGTTAACTGACTGCAGCTTTTTAAAATTTGGGTGGAGAGCCGAGCATTTAAACACAAAATCGATGGGAACGGCTCTTTAAGATGACACTTATTTCTCTTTGACTGTAAGTTACCCAACACATACATGAAAACACTCAACACACGGTAGGCAGAGTGCCTGTCTCTCGCAGTGTATGATGCTGCAGACAACTAGTTGTCCAGTCCTGTTCTGTTCGGTTGCGAGTTAGGTTACAGAATGTGGTTGTGTGTGAACGTAACTTGACTCAAATACAGGACTGACAGCTGTATTCTGCTGCTGTGTGAATGTGAACACGGTAAATATTCCATCATCATGCCGCACACACACGAGGAAAGATGTGGTATAAAAATTAAAGATGAAAGATGCAACATAGCACCAGCTGGGGTCACACATACTTCATTAAATAAATAACAGACATTTAATTTTTTAATTGCCGAAATACATAATACAAGGAAAAGTTTTCTGCTGTATTATTATTTGTTTATGTTGCTAACGGTGGTTGCTGTATGTTATATAGAACCAATCAGAATCTAGGATTGGAACTAACCATTTTGGTAGCACTTTATTTTGATGGTCCACTACTAACGAGAAGTAACTTTGCAACTACAACTCAACTAGCAGTCATTAGAGTATTAGTAGACTGTCTGCTTAATAACTTCTAACATTTTAGTTTGATGGGTTCACAACATACTAGATACTATCAGAAACCTTGCAAGTATATGTCAATTTGTTCTACTAAACCTAAACCAGTCTACTTTGAGAGTTAATAGACATGTAGTGGCAAATGAATGAGAATTAGTTAATATATAGTTGGCGTGTAGTGACAAAACTGCTTGTAGTTGTCTAAAATGTCTAAAGTTGTCTAATGTCTGTTGTCTAAAGTTTATTTATATATATATATATATATATATATATATATATATATATATATATATATATATGAATGTCATGCATTTTCAGCGACCCCATGTTAGTTTGTGACCCCAAGGGTCTGAACCTTTGACTTATAAACACAAAGATTATGACAGACTACACCTCTCAGATATTTAAGCGACTCCCTTATGAACACAGGATAAAGTCATGATCTCGGTGCTCTCGCTTCATGCTCACCACAACGCAACGGTGCATCAATCACCTGAACTTATGGGCCATATTATAAAAACAGAGAACTCTGCACTCCTGGGCCAAGCTATCAGAGGACGGCCCAGCTCTCTGGCTCTCAGCACCTCTATACAATTTCTGTTTGAAGATTAATGTTCTTGCAGCGAGTGGGTTCAGGGACGAGAGAACAAGGAGAGGAAGCAAACAAACAGCAAACAGGGGTGTGGGAGCGAGAAGTGATACAGTGTAACTTTGCTGCCTGTTTAGGAGCTAATCCATGCTACGAAATTCCCTAAATATTCAGACAATGTCGAAAGATCAGTGACAGCCTGAAGGCAACGTCCTGGCAGAGTGGGTAAATGTCAAAGAGAGGATATAGAGGGCACACTGGTGAGTGTTAGGTGACTCCAAATTGGTAACAAACCCTTAGTGTACAAGAAAATTCACATAGCACCTGCTTAAAGTAAGTTTTATTTTACATTATTAATATTTTTCAACCTCATTATTTGGTAGCATTTTAAGTTCAATTAAATTAAATGTGTATAATGATAATTTTAGAATAATCATTATTACAAAAACGTAATATATAAGATATACACAATCAACAATATTCACCTCTGAGACAGTGAATATAGATATCTGACATCTGTAAGTCACTATGGGGACTGCAAAGGCACTAAATCAATACTAAACAAATAATGAGTCTGAACAGAACTGAGGAGGTCTCTATGGGGAATGACTTTTGCCCCTAAACATTACATATCCAGGACGTTTTTATTACTTTCATTGACACTGGTTAATTTCAAGTCTTGCTGTGTACTTAATAAAGCACCATGGGACACAAATAGCCTGAGATTTAATTTAAAATCTTTGCATTTATCATAAAAGAGGCCATAAGAGTCACGTTATGCTTGCTGTGATTTTGCTAGGGAAGCGGATCTATATGCTATACTTAGAACCAGGTTTTTCCATTTAAGGCACATCCGAACATTAATTCAACATTTCCCAGCTGAGAAGACTGTTATGTTGTGTTTTACACAACAGATAGTTCAGATTTTTTTTCATATATTTTCCAGTGAAAGAGGAACACCAAGAAAAAGGTTTTTTCTTTTGCGTATAAGCAACAGCACTGTCAAAATGATCCAGACTCAAACTAAAACTCAACTAAAAATACTGTTTTATGCATGAGAGGCCAGCAGTTGGCAGTTTAGAAAATATGTAAAGAAGGACTACACTTCTATACACACACACCTACAGAATGAGCACATTATATGCATCAAATCCTCCTATTTTACACATTTCTGTTTTTGTATTTTACACAGAATGTTTTTTTTTTTTTTTTTTTTTTTTTTTTATGGCATTTTCAGGCCACCAAAACACTGTTGTAAATGAATGGCCAAAATGCACACAAGGTTTAAATGAATGCAATTACCACAATTAAAAGCTTTTAATTGCAAATCAAATTCAAGTTCACCTTCCTGCAAAATATGGCAAAGTATTCAACTCCGAATACTGTAGCACTAACCAAAATAAAACCACCACAGTGGAGATTCAAAGTAAAAACAACTAGGTTTCAGAATTTCTTTGCTGCCAGCTACTAATACAGGGAAAACATGTGTGTTGTTGTTGCTTTCTATGTTTTCCTTTGCACAGCAAAGCTGTGATCCGTTGCAGTCCATGAGCAGTAAGTGAAGGAGAGCATCTAGACTTCTTCTGGCTTTAGGGGTGCTTGCTTCTGCTATGATCTTACAGCTAGTTTGAGTCAGGTAGCTCCTTTTATACACACACACAAACATAAACACTCTGCCTTGCATACCCTGGAGTGGAAAAAAAATATCCCTGACAAGGGAAGAGGATTCACTGGAAAAACACCAGAAAACACAGGGACTCCAGAAACCCCCGTGGCTGCATTGAGATAGAGCAGTAATTGATGGAGA
Source organism: Puntigrus tetrazona (assembly GCF_018831695.1). Lineage (NCBI taxonomy): Eukaryota > Metazoa > Chordata > Actinopteri > Cypriniformes > Cyprinidae > Puntigrus > Puntigrus tetrazona. The sequence goes on from NC_056699.1 coordinate 9,453,414, forward strand.
TCCTGAGCCCGGCGGGCAGTCGGCCCCAGAATGCCTGCTGTCTTTTGAAACGTGATGGTGAAACTGAGCACCAACTGAAAACAAAAACACAAGACTACAGGACTAGTGCGACTGGGTTTTTCTGACTAAATGTGTTGCTCAATCCAATCCATTCAAAAGTTTGGGAACTCGTGAGATATATTTTTTATGTTTTTGAAAAAAGTCTTTTGAAAGATTTGTTAAAAAAGACAGTAAGCAGTACTGTGAAATATTGTTACAATTAAAATAACTAACTGTTTTCTATTTTAATATAGTTATTCCAATGACGGGTAAACAAACAAACAAAAAAAAAACACCAAACAACTTTCTACACCGTCATTACATACTGTATTCAACCAAAGGAAATATGAACAATCAGATTCAATCACAAAAGGCTTTCAACTTAGGTAATTGTGCTTTTTGGGAGGCTTTGGGTATAAAATTGGATCTAATAGGTTTGGGAATCTAAGTGCTTTATCTTCAAAAATCAAAGGTAACATATAAGTGAAATCTCAGGAAACAAAACACTGTCAATTAAAATGCACATCAAAAGATAAAAGTCACAAAGGGCTTAACTACACAAGAAATAATTACCAGGACAAGAAAATGCATGGACACAAGCAGGGAAGTTAGACAAAACAGTTTGGGTGGGCAGGAATTACCACATCTTCCAGTTTATTCTCTGAAATATAACACAATCCATGAAAAAAAAAAAGAATAAAAATAAATAAATAAATAAAAATCTAGACCCAAAAGCCCTTCAGGGTGTCATTTACTAAAATGCCATCTATGTAATTAAGTAAAAGCAGCTACAATTTGTTTTATGATTTCTGGCAACTTATTAGCAATGATGAATTTTTGAAATAGTCAACACGAAGAATCATTTTCTTTTTCAAATTCGATTAACTCCTTTCGTGTAAATGAGCAGATGCCAGTTAGGAGTATAATTAAGTGCCAAAAAAAAGGAAGAAAGAAAGAAAGAAATTACATATTAAGGTTTATAAGGCAATGCTGTAGGAGTTCCAAAAATGGAAATATTGTAGTAGCACACACAATAAATTGAGAATAGATGTGTCTATAAAAAACACATCAGCTATAAATGAAAAGCCCCGCTGTGAAATGAGAAAGTATGAACTATAGTATGAAAAACCGTTTAAAAATGCCACTCACCCACAGTGAGCTGTCCTGTCAGCTGGCCAAGGTTATTTCGTGCATTCACCGTCACATTGCGGTCTGACTGTAAGACCAGAGGACTATCCTGAAACACACACACACAGTGAAGACAGAAGCTGATTATAGGATCCTGCATAATAAAAGAAGTGGAACAAGTTAGAGCAAGACAGGAAGCAAAAAGACAGTTTCTAAATGAAATCGATCTTACAGCCCTGCGTCTCATTCAGAACATGGCTTGGTTGTGGTTAGGTAGCGTTGTTATACACATTCTAGAACATGTACACCAAAAAACAAAACAAACCTGCATATATTGTAAATTAACATTTTTTGAAAACATAGTATTTTACATATGTTCTGGCATAAAATAAAATAAAATAAAAAATGTAAGATTTTAAGCAGAATTTGAATAATGATAATAAAATAGATAATATATATATATTTTTTAATGTTAG